>NC_138741.1:10505679-10635679 GCF_965113295.1 Leuciscus leuciscus
AAGCTTGTTTCTCATTTTCCCTCACAATAGAAATCAATGCAAAAGTCATTCACATATTCATTTCCAAAATGCAGTCCCGCTGTTTCAACCTATTTGAGAATTGGCTGACAAATGATTCCTTTTCACATTATTACTTTGAGTATGTAACAGCCAGTGGGATCCAGTTTTGGACACTTTCCCCTCAGTTAATAGTCCTACCTTATGATCATCAATCTTTGCCGACAGATAATATTGATTGGAGGCCAGATTAAATCAGAGTTATTCCACTGCTGTGGGTATTACAGAGTGCAGCTATTATATTGAAATGACTCTTGATTTAATATCACCAAAACGCTCTGCAGAGATAGACAGCTCTCAGTCAGTTTTTTTTTACCCAATAGGAACTCAAACCTAAAGATTGATGGAAATAGAAAATGTATTTCATGAAACTGCACAATCATGCTAATTAGTGCTGCTTGCTAGGATTTTCTGTTACTATTGCTCATACTTTGTGCATACTCGTACTCAAATTTGAACAAATCCCATGTATTACACCATGGCGCATACAGACATGAATGATACTGTAGCTCAAATTGTGTGAATTGAGGAGAGGTGTGCTATTTTCTTTTCCCCGTCAGGTAGGCTATCAGAATTTTTTTTTTTTTTGAAAGACTAAAACAGACTCTTACCACATTTAATGAGAACAGGAGATCTATCTGGTAATAAGAAAATTAAAACTAGTATTCAGCTTTAAGGGATGGTCCACACAGAACGCATTTTTACTGTTAAAAACGTGAGACGCAGGTTGAGACTAGAGTTGTCAAACAGTACCGACTTTGGTACCAAGTCGGTACTGAAATTTAAAAAATGTGACGCTTTTAGCGGAATCGTAAACACCTCTGATTGGCCATTGTACTCATGCGCTCATCGGATATGTCTGTGATTGGCTACAATGATCAGCGCTTCAAAAACATACTGTAAATATACATCAATGACGCTCTTCATAGAGCGCTTACACAGATACAGATGGGAGCGTTTGAATCTGCTGATAGACGCCTGCTTGTGCTTTCAAACTCTCGCTCCCGTTTTTTAAAACACTTTCAAACAAAATATGACACTTTTGAGCTTTTTTCTTGCTTGGAAAGTTTGACTCGGTGTGTGCTTTTAAGTGAATCAATTGTAGCCAATCACAGACATATCCGAAGAGCGCGTGAACACAATGGCCAATCAGAGGTGTTTATGATTCTACTCAACAGCACTCAAAGCTTCACAATTTTAAAATTTCAGTACGACTTGTTACCGAAGTCGCTACTAGACGAGTGAACTTCTAACTTGAGCACTGCATTTTTAGAATGCTGTCATGTTGGAGACGCCGCAAGAGACGTGATCACAACGGTCAAACACATCAGTTCAGCGTGCGTTTACATTGAAAAATAATGGAAAAGTAGCCAAAGTCCCTTTCAGTCAAGTCATTTTACTCTGCGGCCATGAAACAGTATTTCAGTCATGCAAGTGCAGCTCCTTTCTCTGAATGGGGAAACATCAAATTCTCAAAAGCTGTTCACCAAGTTTACGATTAAATTTCATATTGGAAATCACCAATAAAATCTGACAAGAACTGTCTCATAAATGTGGTTTCCTACAAGCTTATTTTTCAGGATGGAGCAGCCAATGCGCATGCGCAGTCCTAAGCGCGCATCTCAGAACACTGAGTGTTTCTATAGCAACTGGAGCTTCTAACGGCTGCTGCAGTGACGTGATGACTTCACCAATCTGTGATTGGCTCTTTTATTTAGAATGCGGGACTTATTACTCCATATTGCGTGTTTCACTTTCTCCCATTCGTGTGATGTCTGCGCGAGCAGGGTGCACGGAGGTATGAAAATCCTTACGTTGACGGGCAGGTAGAAATGAAAGCGTAAGCGAAAGTTCTACCAGAAAGACTTCACTGCCACGTCATTAATTCATAATTCCACGCTACCAATCACAGCTTGACATCAAATATAAAAGACTGATCTTACCGTCCCATTTTGTTGCCCGCAGGTGCCATTGCAAAGTTTTCCCCCATCCTCCCCACCACCACCAGAATGGCTCCCGTCCACTCGTCAGGGGGTAGGCTCCGCCCCTGCCTCTATCATCAGGCAGGACCTACAAGCTAACTTTCAGACCCGGACGGAGGACGGGGCCTATGCCAAAGAACTCTGAGATGGAGCTTGTCGAGCATCTGCTTTTATTTCGTCTGTAAAATCCTTTCACAAAATAAATTCTATTTCATTCGAGAATCCTTCTGAGTCTTTTTGGTAGAACATTGTATCGTTGCATTCGGACAGAATGTTTTATGGTCCTACAGCTTCTACAGACAATTTACATATAAATACTTTTAGATCACTTTACTTAGTGATCGTTATCAGGATGTGAAGACACTTTCAACCAGCATAACAAAAATGTTTCTTGAACAAATAACCTACCCTGCCTTTAATGCATGGTTATTTAAAAAAAAACTATTTTTTCTTTTGTTCTTTAGTCATTGCAGCTGTGGTATAATATTATTCACCCCAAATGTTCCTTAATTATTACAAGGTGTTCACTTTGAACTTATTTACTGGATATAAAGTCAATTTATGACAGGAACTCGAACAGGGATATGTAATTGACCCTGTTTAAACTATGCCCCTTCACAGTTAAAATTGCTGGAACTGCGTCTCCTCCTGCCAAAGATGTTTTTGGAAATGGCTCCTCTGTGACCTAACATGTAGCTGATGAAATCTTGCCCACGAGGCAGCAAGAGTGAACCGCATCTGACTTTGTTCTTGGGAGACAGGTGCTGTTCAACTGCTCATGACATCACAACAAGTGTTTGCATGACTCATGTGGCTTCTAGCAGTCTTCCTGACAAGCATCCTTCAAGCGTTAAAGGGAACACAGGTCAGAGAGAGGTCTAGAAAGGCGGTTTTGCATTTGCACATTCACTAAACTTGGTTCACTTCCTTTTGGATATATCATCTGAAACCGTACTTCAGAAATTCCCCTAAAACTGACAACTGAGTGAAAAGGGCATAAGTTTACTGCCCAGCTGTGGCCCCCTGAGAGGATATGAATTAAGGGCCACCTTTCATTAAGTGCCAACAAACCCTTAAAAACAGGTGCACATGTGTCCAAAAGTTCATTTGAGGTTATGACCACTTTCCTTTCTAAGAGAATGATGCCAGTGTACATAGATGATGTGATAAATGAGTCACATGTGAGTCTCTTTACCACAACACATGTGGCACTGCAGCTGATATTCACGTCACCTTCCTCAGATGAAGCTTTAGATTGCTCGCCCTTTTATGGTGGTTCTCATTCTATGTAACTCCAAGGTACTCCATGTTCAATATTCTAGGGCCCCCAGCTCTTGACATGACAGAGAATCAGAACCAATGCAAACTCTGCGTCCGTTTTCAGGCCTTCCCGGTTTGGTTTTGCCTGCACTGGAAAGGTTTTTCTTCTTCTTTATTGTGGATACTATACTTGTCATTTGCCCAATAATGTCCACAGTAACACAAATCTCGATTTTTAAGGTGCAGAAAGTGATTTCTGAGATACGCTGTTGAAAGTGGACAGACAAAGCACCATAACACACATGTAGCCAATCAGCAGTAGGGGGCGTGTCCAATCATGATGAGGAGGAGAGAGTGAGCAAGAGTGAGATTTGAAGACTGTAGAAAGAGAGAAGGCTGAGAGACATTACAAAAGAGGAATATCACTGTAAAAAGAAGGGTTATGATCAGACAAGAGCTTTAGGACCTGCGGTAATATTGGAAAACTAGTTTAAACACATGTTCATAGAATGTATTCATGTTGGTTTCGTATGGTTTTGGGGGAATATATACTATTTTCAATTTAATGACTTCATTTTATATGTAAAAACCTTATTATTATCAATGTTGAAAACAGTTATTTACATTTTTATTTCAGGATTCTTTGATGAATAGAAAGTTGGATTTATCTGAAATAGAAAGCTTTTTTAACATTAAACACTACAGTTCAAAAGTTTGGGGTCAGTAAGAATTTTTATTTTATTTTTTGGGGGAAATAAATAAAATAAATCAATTCATGGATTTCATCAGGTCCCTTTCCACATGTGTATTAATCAAGCACAATGCAGTCTGCATTCATAATCTAGGTGCTTGATTTTATACACCTGTGGAAAGGGACCCGATGAAACCCATGAATACTTTTATTCATCAATGGTGAATTAATTTGATCGGAAGTTACAGGAAAAAAAATTATAATGTTACAAAAGATTCACAGGAATAAATTACATTTTAAAATATACTAAAATAGAAAACAGTTATTTTAAATTGTCATAATATTTAAAAATATTACAGTTTTTTTTTTATTAAATAAATGCAGCCTTGGTGAGCAGAAGAGACTTCTTTTAAAAACATGAAAAATAAAAACATGAAAAATCTTACCTATCTAAAACTTTTGACTGGTAGTGTATAACAGATATGTAAACATCTTATTCATTATGATATCAGGACAGTTTAGATTACTATTTAGATTTCGATGCTTAAGATTTAACAACAATACTTTTTTTTTTCTTTTTTGCCATTAAGATATTGCAAGAAAGAAAGAGTGATGTGATGAGGATGATGAGGTGATTTTGATGGCTCTGCAGAGGCTGATATCATCAGAGCTCTTTGCTGAGTGCTCAGCATTACATCATCGGGCCCTTCGGCAGCTCGGCTTACAGCATAAGGAGCGCTTCGCAGTAGCCAGCTTCTGTAACGCAGTCCGCTTTGAGGTAACATGAGAAAAAGCCCCAGTGTCCAAATATGAGTGGGTTCATACAAAGGTGAGCTCTGCATCCCCAGCATGGGAAGATTTGTAATGTAAGTCACTCATCACCAGCAGTGTAAGAAGCCCAAATCCATTATTCACACGAACAAATCATCAGACACTTCAAGGATCCCCTCTGAAGGCACTCAAAAGCAACTCAGTGCAAGAGTATATGGAAAAGATTTCTTTAGCGCAGGGGACAAATAATGTATTAAAGTAACTTATTTAGTTTTAAGTAAAAGCTAGTCAGGGTCAAAGCTTTTCTCACTTCCTAAATAAAGCAGTAAGCTAAGATACTCTATGTCTAACATGGATTTTACCATGAATGAAAAATCACTTTTAGTAAGCCAAAAGTAAAAGCAATATGATAAAAAATAGTTGATTTTTAAAAAAGTTAAAGGGACATTCTTTCCGATGAATATAGTTAATTTTTGTCTAACTGTAACTGTTTATGATTGACAAATATATCAAACATACAACCAAAAGTTATTTTTGTCTTTTTTACACATCAAAGGGTTTTGTTTTGAGAAACAACTTACAAAATGTACAACATTGTCTAAACGGGTATTTACAACAATAACATGTTTTGGAAAGCAAAGCAAAACATTTGCAACAACTTTTTTTGAATGCACATCAAAGGGTTTTTGAGAAACTTTATTTACAAACAGGTCTTTAAACATTGACATGTTTTGCAAAGCAAAACCCCTTGATATATTTACATACAAATTTCACAAACATGACACGATTTTTTTTTTGTTGTTGTTGTTTTTTTGAATGAGAGACTGAACAAACATAATGTGCAATAGAGACAAATACTGTATATCTCAGTTAAGGGCTGTTCTTGGGCATGATGCAAAGAGACTATAGGAAATATAATTGGTTAGTTCATTAATGGTTTGTATTACCTGCCACATGAAGAATGTGCTGTCCAAGGTGTGCATACAGTATATTGGCTGTTTTAAAGTGGCTTGTAATGGCTTTTCCACAACTGCTTTACTGTATAAGTATGCTTTACGATATATAAAACAAACAACTTTAGAATCTTCAAGTGGTAGTGCAGCCATTACATGGTTCCTGTTTATGTTTGTGAGGCCAGTGTGTCTAGAGATGATTGGGTGACCATGGCTCATAAAGATAAATGGGGGGATGATGTAATTCCATGCGGCAGGAGTAGATGGGTGACATACTCAGCGATCTGCAGTTTGTTCTGGTTAGCCAGCACTGACATAATAATGATGACAAAAGCATTACCAGTAAACATTGCTGGGACAGAGATGCTCAGAGACTCTTTATGGTGCAGTGATATTGAAAGATTAAGCATTTCTGTTGCTGGCTGTTCGCATATCTCCAGATATAACCGGAGGACTATGACGACGACACTGTTGAGTCACTCTGTTTGTCAATAATCAGGGCATCTGTCACAGTAATGCAAGGCTGCAAATCACCAGCAGCTACAGTATGAGTCCTTAAGACAAAGTGTTTACCATTTGTCTGCTAGGACAAGGGTTATTTTTCTCTTTTGCAGAAATAATCGTTAAAGTCGCACTGAAACAGAAGAATTAGGATGTACATCCTACTGAAACGGATTATTAAAAAAAAGAAAAAAGTAAGGCGGGGCTTGGTTCTATTTATCTGTTGTTGATTGGATGTTGAGATGTGGGCGTTGCGAGGCAGATGAATACAAGCTTTTGCGGATGAACAATTTTTTGGTTTTGGTTGTGCTCCGACTCTGCGTGACTGCGGATCAATATGGTTATCCTACTGCTCATAAAATATGCACTAATAGATTTAAGAGATATAACCAGTTTAGATGGAAAGGATCTCAAGCCGACTGTAGCTGAAAATTTTACTGTAGCTACACCCCTTAATAGACTTGAAAATACATTCCTGCACGATTAATCGCAATTAACATGAAATTGCGCTGAAACCGATTTAGTTTATTGCGATTATAAAATCGCAAAGGCTGCGATAATTTTTTTGTTATGTGCAGCTTGTCAGTGACGGACGCTCTCTGATCAGTAGTAAACGCTGCTCCATCTGAAATCACTGCGAATTTGAGTCACTTATAACGTGAATTTGAAAAAGCAACACGCGCCAAACATCTTTGCAAACATGAAAAGCATTTATGAACCTCTTGTCCTACAAAAGACAACATTTAAAAATCAAAGCGTATCAATCTTCTGTTTATTCAGCTATAGCAATAGTATGATACCCATTGGGATTTCCTGGAATGATGTGTGTTGTTATCTACTTCTGAGGCGGGGTCATATTTGGTGTATCTGCACGAGAGCGCCCTCTGGTGTTCAGATGGAGCAGCATTTACTACCGATCAGCCGCACTGCACTGACAAGCTGCACATAAAATAATCACAGCCTTCGCCAAATCTTGTGCGGTTTTATTCCGATTAATCGTGCAGCCCTAATTCCAGCATAGTGTTACAACAGCCCATAAAGAAATAACCCTTCGCAATAGATAATGCTTTACAATGAACTCTGTTAGAGAGCTGCATAATCCCTCAGTTCTCGCCATCTCCAAAAAACCAAGTCAATGTTTATTCTCGTTTTATTACGAGCTCTGTCGCGTTCTCTCCTCTTTTCACCTCTCTGGAGGTTTGAGATTTAGCGTGTTCATGCTTTCTCGCTCGTCATGACAACCAACCTATGCCACACCCACATCATACACCTGCCAAAGTAGCCGGAACACCTTTTTTCTATTTGTGGATGACGAAACGCACACAGGCGAGTGACGCATGTATGGGATTTCATGCGAAAACCATCCTGTCAGGTCTATAAACACTTATAACAGGCTTACCATATTTCATCAAGGCTAGAATCAAAATTCACTATTAAGACTCCCTGCTTGTAACTATAAACTGTAAATATTTACAGTGTTATTTTATCTAAAGCAATTAAATGTGTACATTTCTCAATTGTGGCTAAAGTGTTAAAATACTGTAGAATATTTTTAGTCTCTTTTTTGTCTTTTCATAGAAAATTAAGTAGTTTATTTATTAATGTGTAATTTAAATGTTTTAATGTTGTGAGGTGCTAGAGCAAATGCATGCGCTGATTTAAAGAGCACCTTCCAGGAAAGAACATTATTCAGTAATAACCGTGAGCAGTTTGACGACCTCCTTGAAAGGCACAGTCCTGTTTTTTTGTGAGTCCTGCCCATTCTCTAAAGCATTCTTTGTGAAGAGCAATGCCAGGAGCAGCAGCTGGAAAAACACAGCCGACCGAGGGCTTAAAGAGCCACACTGTTAACCAAAACTCTCTTGCAAGCTGGCATGCAAATGCAGCCCTTAAGCTGATTTCTTACATTGTCCCTTGCACCATATAGAAATCCACACTGATGCAGATGCACATCCGCATGGGATATGCTATAATGATCTCATGTGGGTTGACTGGCATGTCTTGTTGTTTGCCAAACAGAAGCAGCGCCTTGTCCTGCGCATGAAATCAGATCTCAGACATGAGGTCACGCTTTCAAGTGTCCCTTTCGTCTGCTGCATCATTGTGCGGAAAATGCCATTATACAATGAAAGAGGATTAAGAATGGGATGAAAAAGAGGAAAGGAATGGAAAACAGAGGAGCGAGTCCACTAAACAGTTGCACCATTTTTGCCGACAGTATTTCAGTGCAAAACCATGTGTCTTGTTCAATAACCACCCACAATCTAATTTAACTAAGCGGTAAATGATCTGAAATAGCACTGAGTTGTATTTAAATGAAGTCATTGTCATTTCTATGTAAATTAGGCTCATTATAGATGTGTTCTCAAAATACAGAAAGCAGGTGGTAAATAGATGTTTGTGTGCATTTTCTATTGATCATGACTGAAGTAATGCATTCAATGATGATGAAATGATGTAGAATAGAACAAATTCAACAATAATTCACCAAAACATAAAATAGTTATGTTTCTGGTTAAAAACCAAACAGGAATTCTGGCTGAACACAATTTGCACAAAGCAATTAGTGGCAATAAGTCTCGCAATTCGGATCTGAGAACTGAGTTGTGGAGGAGTAGCAGACCGCCACAGTCTGGTATATTAGAATTTTAAAAACATTGAATGTGTACTAGAAGACACCAGGTATCTGGATGTATGCCCGGTTATAACACTTGTACAAACATACAATTTTTAGAAAGTAAGCAGATCGTATGTACATATGAGATTCTAATGAGTTTCCCATCCATCACCAAAATGTAAATTACGAATTGCCATGAGAGTGTGTTGGTGGCTTTGCACCTTTATTTAGTTTGCATAGTTCCTTTAGTGAGTTCAGCACTAAAATATGGAAGCTGGTTTCCACCATGCATCAAATGAAAAAAGGTAATTCTGACTTTCTATCTCCATATATGTGGTAATTTTTCACAAGTGCAACTTAAAGGGGTCATATTTTTTTTTTAAATTATGTTCTTTGAGGTCCACTTATAATGTTAGCAAGACATCTTAAAAACATCCTAATTTTCAAGTATATTTCTATCCTGTTTTTTTGCAGCCTGGTCTCATTGCTAACGAGTAAGTATTAATGTGTAGCTAACATTTACAGGTACAAAATATACATTTTTGTAAGGTTTTTTTTGATAGATGCTGAAACATACAATATGAACGTATTGACAACCTTTATACATAAACATTATAAAGTATTTACAGATAAAAAATAAAATAATTATATATATATATATATATATATATATATATATATATATTCACAAATCTTTTATATCATAAAGATATTTGTATAATTGCCCTATACATTTTAGATCCCTTAACCCTACCCCCAAACTCTCAAACAAAACCATTTTATAGTGGATATAAAAATAATATATAATACGTAATGGACAGAAATAAAAATTTTAGTAACAATATAGCATTAAAAAGATATTTTAAGCAAGTAATACCACTCTTACCTCTAAACCTACCCATAACCATTTCTTAAAAAAATATTTATCTTCTCATTCAAATGCACATCACCCAAAACACGGCATAAGGATATAGGATTCGTAGGAAAATAAGGATTCGTTTTGATAGGCATGCCACATTCAAGACTTGGAAGTAAACAATTGGTTGAGTAACAGTTTTGAATATTACAATTATTTTCAACATCCACACTACACGTGTAGAATTGTTTTGAAAACTTTCGATGTTCACCATTCATGTTTGAGCCAGAGTCTGATCCCGAATTAGAAGACAAACCTACACCAGGGAAGTACTTGGAGTTTCCACAGTTGACAGAATAACTTACTGTGTTTCATGTAAACGAATTGAGAATGAATGCACTGTTGTTTGTCGCATTGTCGTTATTATATTCATCGTTCATCATTTTTAGTAAAGTGAGTACATATCAAATGATATGTAACAGACACAGCAATAGTGACACATGGTAAAAACATCAGCCGCTTTTCCACCGTCTGGCCAAACCGTGTACTCACACTTGTGTGTGTTGCAACATTATTGTCTGATCCAATACAGTTTGCATTGTATCATCTTTTATTTTCAGTCTCTCTGAAAAGTCTGCATCTAGCTGTGTCGTCTTGTTTAAGACGAATCCACAGTAAAATGAAGCGAACAAACGAACAGTGTCTTACTGATGCAAACTGGACCTTTGGAAGGCAAGGAAGGAAGGCAATGGGAAGACTGTGTTTTTCCACAACTTGGCACTGCAAAACGTCTTGCAATCCTCAGAGGCATCTCTATCGTTTTGTTGCTTAAGTAATCCTTTGTTTGCGTCTGTCTCGTATTTACGACCACATGACATGCATGAATTGGTGGGCGGGGCTAAAGAGTTAATGATGTAGAAGTAGCCGTTGACCACCTTCTGCAGAGGCGCTCTATCGTCACACTATTACGTCATAGTGAGACAGTTTCCGAAACAAGTCGTTTTGCGAGGTTGGTATAAAAAAAAGCTGTTATGGACCAACAAGGACATTTTAAGTACTGAAACTTACAGGATATTTGTATAGTACATTGACCTAATATATGTCAAAAGATGATTAAAAAAAAAGCGTAATTTTCAAATCTACAATCAAGGAAAATTTGATTGCTCAATTCATGACCCCCGTGATGATGATCTCCCAATGCAACTTAAAGGGATAGATCACTCAAAAAAAAGAAAATGTTGTCATTGTCCTCACCCTCAAGTTGTTCCAAACCTGTATGAGTTTCTTTAATTGGAACTGTCTGGTTACCAGAATTCTTTATATCTTCTAAAAATGTCTTCTTTTGTGTTCAACAGAAGAAATAAACTGAACAGGTTTGAAACAACATGAGGGTGAGTAAATGATGACACAGTTTTCATTTTTGGGTGAACTATCCCTTTAGTTTCTCGCAATTGCAATTTTTTTTTTTCACATAAAATTAATTTATATCTCACACTCAGAGTTTTATTACTTATTTTAAAAAGTTGCAAACCTAACAAATCTCACATTTCCAGTATTATTATAATTTTTTTACTCCAAGGTAAAGATGTGTTTCCATAGAACAACGCAAACAGTGCGTGCAAATCCCTCAACAGTAAACTTCATACACTAAAAAATGTGGTGTCGTTAAACAAAAATAACCTCACTGATTATCTCTCAAGGTGTCTTAAAAGATGAGTGTTTTCCAGTCCATGTCTTTAATCGATAAAACCTCTTATCAGACGTGTGAACTTTGGGATCCAATTGGAATGAGGCTTTTTTCTTAGCTTGGTGACTGATTAAACCCTGTTAATTAATTTCTCCACATATTTGTTGTGATGAATGATGCACTTGCCCGTGCCTGACTTTGTTTTGAGAGCACGAGACGCGTGAATGTCAGAGCGAAGGGCACAGCCTCAAGGTGAGTCTGTGGAAGTGCGGCAGTCTGGCAGACCACACAGTCTACGAGCGCCGAGCTCCTGTCTGATGACATCATCGCCTGGTCTAGGTAGCCCAGCCGAGGATGCGGTCGATTCAATAGGCTGTCGTCTGTTGCTGTGGGAAGGACTCTGCCAATCCCATTTTTCCCTCAACAGCCCTCCCTTAATATATACATCACTGATTCCATGAGTGATCTTTTTCTCAGTATCCATTGCGCTCTCCAAAGACAACATTATGCCATCACTCAGAAAGCTGCGCTCCCGAGAGGCTCTGAGCGTCTGGGTATGCGTGTTGTTTATGTATTTCTAAACTCATGAGCAGGACACACAGAGTTACCCTTGAGTTGATATTGTATGCTATTTAATCAGATTATCGAAGCCATCATCTCAAACTTTAATGTACACTACCATTCAAAAGTTTGCGGTCTTAAAATATATTTTTTAATGTTTTTGGAAAGAATTCTCTCTCCAATGCTGCATTTTAAAATAAATATTGAGAAATATAAATACAATTTAAGCTGTGTTCTGTTTGAATATATTTTAATGTAATTTATTCCTTGGCAAAGCTGAATTTTCAGCATCATTTATCCAGTCTTCAGTCACATGATCCTTCAGAAATCATTCTAACATGCTTATTTGGTCAAGAAACATTTCTTTTTATTATCAATGTTGAAAACTGTTAATATTTTTGTGTAAACCGTATTACACATTTTACACATACAGATCCTTAAATGAATCGTTTAAAAGAACAGCATTTATTTGAAATATATATCTTTTTTAACACACATATCTTTACTGTCACTTTTGATAAATGTTATGCATCCTTGTTGAATGAAATTATTCATTTCTTTAAAAAAATCTTACTGGCTGCAAAATATGGAGCAGTAGTGTACATGTATTATTTATTTTCACTCAAACGTTGAATTTAAAATTGTATTTACTCACCGTGTTGCTTTCTGTGGAACATAAAATTATCATTAAAGAATATTTCGATGCAACTTCAAAAAAAAAAAAAAAAATTTGCCTAGTTTGTTGGTCATATGTGGTCTTCCAGCCTGGTTAGACTGAACTTTGGATTGGTTTTAGAGGGATTTTCAGCACTTTTCTGCTAGTCAAACTGGGAAACCCGTTTAATCCAGCTAACACCAGCAAACCAGCTTATAGTTGGTCAAGTTGCAAAAAAATTATCCCATGTTTTTTTTTTTTACAAAAAAAAACCTCGTTAAATATAAATCTTTTAGATGTGGTCCTTTTTGGATCTTGACAACCGATAGGTGTAGAACTGCTGACTCTGGCTGTGCGTCCGCCTCTTACCGCACATGCACAATGCATGAGGAGCTCATACAATAAATCCAAGACCATTTGCCTCGATCGACATCTGGAACAGGAGCTGGAGATCCGTACCTGTCTTTTAGATGTCTTTTTCTCAATAGAGCGTTCCCTAGGTACATTCACAAAACCGGTGAATGGACAAGGGGCTCTTGCTCAGAAGAATAGCAAAAAGATGAGGGGTTTAAAAAGTCAGAGGTGTGTGGTTTTCTCCTGTTAAATCTACACAGGATGTGTCTAAGTTCTGTCAGTAAATGACAGCTGAAAGGTAGCGCGCTGAAACAAAGGCCTGACCCGACAGTGCGGTCTGTGGATCAATGCTCGGACAGATTATAAACATTGCGTTTCAGATACATAGAGGGCAACTGCAAAACACAGGAAGGAATGGTTGTAGAGTTGGGCACCATGACATGCTAACTGACCCATCCAGCGAACATCTTTCATAACATCTTCAACCTCTCACTCAGACGTCCTGCGTGCTGTCTCGGAGCCACTATCATAGGTAGACCCCGTTTCCAAGCATATGTCTGCTTGACAAATGAAGCGAGATAACTGTCAATTAAGATGAAATTCCATCTGCGGAGCTGAACAAGCAGGACACATTCAGAAACGCTCCCATCATCAGACTGACCCCAGATCAGTTTCTGTTCAGTAATGAGATGATTTGCAAACTGTTCCAGCAATGCATCAACCAGCCAGTATTTTAGAATAATGCCTCAGAACACTCTGAAATGATTAATTATAATTAATTAGAGTAGCGTTATGTGCCGTCTAATTTATCATATTTGCTTTATTCATCTCTCATCATCAAAATGTAGCCAGCAGCAGCACTTTGTAGCAAACTGCAGAATCAGCATCCCTCTGTTTGTGCATCCTAACTCATTTCAATGACAGTAACAGTCAGTTAATGTATTGGAACTCACTGGCTCTGTTAAGCGATGAATGCTTCCGAGCTTAAATTATTGCTTCTTTATTATTTTGCATTTTAATTTTGTATTTTTAGTCATAAAACAGAAGTGACTGCATTCGAGTCTGTCTTCAACATGATGGCACAAATTAGAAGTTAATAGAGAAATTTCATAAAATACAAAATGAATTGCTAATGAATTGCAGTTCAGCTCTGCTGTGGAAATGTTGCCTTCGAATATTTTTGTGCTTACATGCACAAGAGTATTGTTATATTAATCAGATCTTTGGTCATATTATCACATCTTTTAACTGTTTGTAATAACATGATTTAGCATTTAAATCCAAATAAGTCAGCTAGCTTATGTCTGCTTTGTACTCTAGTGTATATGCTTTCTAAGAATATGAATGATAATTCATAATTTAATTAACTTATCACAGAATGATTGCTGAATACTGTGTGTGTGTGTGTGTGTGTAGTTTATAGTTTAGTGTCCGTCCTTCCGTCCGTCCGTCCGTCCATCCATCCATCCATCCATCCGATCAAAAATACAGTACAACAGTAATACTGTGAAATATTGCATTTTAAAACCATTGTGCTGCTTAATAATTTTGTCGACAAAATTTGACATAATTTGTTAGGATTCTTTGATAAATAGAAAGTTAAAAAGAACAGCCTTTATTTTTTTGTATTTTTTTTTTGGTAACAATGCAAAAGTCTTTACTGTCAGTTTAATGTATTCTTGCTGAATAAAAGTAGTAATTCCTAAAAATAAAAATCTTCCTAATAATAAAATAAAAACATTTTGTGTATGTATATGTAGTATTAGTTTTTACATTTATTTATACCAGTATGTCATGTGTGTAACCTTAGAATTGCATTGACTTTATTTTGATGAGAGCTTGACTGGCAGTAGTTCCTCAGGTGGTCTAACCAATAAATGTTAATGTTTCTGAACACTGCACATTCATCTGTACTCAAAAATTGCATACGATTAACAGCTGGTTCAGGGAAGAAAATATTACGGCCTGTAATTAAATTTGAAATGAAGTGATATTTCATCTAGTGTCATTAATAAAAAGGGGCTTTCTCAGATAAGAAATTTATTCCTGGCAACATAGGAAGAAAATTGAGATCTGCAGAATGCTGAAGAGGTGGGAAGAGCTTTTGGAGCCGATCCCTTGGATTGGACTTCATTTACGATTTTAATAAAACGTAAGGCTTTGAAGGTCTCAATTTTGGACTAAATATAATCAACGCTGCCTTAGAACAAGCTTACGAAATTATAAGACTTCGTGTTCTTCCCTGTAAGCCTTTTGCTGCATTGCTACATTCAAGATGAAAATGATTAAATCCTTCTCACTGTTTTAATGTTCAGCCCTGTGGATGTGCGCTGATTGCCTATCTGAACCTTGTGCACTTTAGAGCCGTTCCGAAAAGTGTGTGATCCCCAGATTGAGGGCAGCAGCCAGTTTGTCCGGTGACGGTTAAGAACACCGTAATGAAAATGTGCTCTAGACCCAGAATCATGGCCCTGAAAGCTGATGTGGACTTTGATGGAGATCCTTCCTCTGGGCCTAATGAAAAGCAGAGATGGCTCTGTCTCGTACAGGATTACAATTAGTCCTCCAAACTGCTAGCAAATCTCTACCTGCTGCAAGAAAAAATGGGATAAATAAATACCTTTCCACCACGACATGGATAAAATGCCACCACAGTCACCTGACCTTAACTTTGATCAGTTATTTTCAGGGTAACCAGATTTCCCTGATTTTATTAAAAGGTCATTTTGCACCTAGAGGCCTCCAGCTTTACGGAGGGATCAATGATTTAATCATGTTAGCGGTGAGCCTATTGGCTTGGAAGTCTTTTGTGATATTCTTTTACTGTTTTAATGAGTTTTGCTTGAGATTAAACCACATGGGAATGGGAAGGATTATCCAAATGTTCTTATAGAAAAAAAAAATCTAGTTTTAGGAACCGTTTTTAATTTCTTATTCTTCTGAAACGTCCAACGTCAGGCTCTTTGGAAAAAAGACGTGTCTGTTGCGACGTCTGCAAATTTTTTTTTTTTTTTGCTGCTTCTTGCACGTTTCTTGGCACTGTCAAAGTGAAATGTCCAGTGAGTGGTGCTAAAAGCGTGTTCAGTTTTAATCGAAACAAATGAACGTGAATCTGGATTTTATTTTTTTTTACATTTGTTGTAACACTAAACCCTACCATACTTAACCGATAGTCTGTACAAAAGCAAGTGTGACAGGAAAATGCATTTGATGAAGCAACCCTGGCTTATACAAGTCTTCAAGCTCTTTTATCGAGTGTTGCACCTTGTGTTTCATGGGACTCATACTCAAGCGCTCTGCTTTGAAAGTGCAATACTGTACCAGGTGAGTTACTGAACAAGTTAACCTTCTCAGAAAAGCTATTTCATGTGATGGAAACATCAACATTTTTTAGTTTACAACTCTATGCTTTAAGAGTTTTGAGGTCATAACAGTATTGTGAAAGGAACTGTGTGAAAATATTCTTGATTAATCAATAATCTGCCCGGTAACACTTTATTTTGATGGTCCCTTTTGATCATTCTATTGATTATACGTAACTTTGCAACTACGTCATTGTCGCCAGAGATTTGTGTTTTTGTTGTTTACTCGGAGACCGTTTTCAAGAAACCCGTTTTCTAAAGTTTGCGTTTTCGGGGACGCATAAAAAGTTGAACGTTTTTAGTTGAAAACGGTGGTGTGTAAACAGCCCCTTATTCTAACCCTAACCCTACCAGTCTACTAATACTCTACAAACATTCTAAGGAGTGTTAGTTGACATGTAGGTGCAATGTTACTTAGTCACCAGAATGTGTTAAAAGGATCATCAAAATAAAGTGAAACCATCTGCCCCTGTAATAATTAGTGTGAAAAGGAATAAAAGTTGTTGGTGTTTTACTGCAACCAGTGTTCATTTCAGGGGGAAACTGCAGTGCATTGTATCTACGTTTTACTCTAGGTAGAGGCAGGTTTTTCTAATTGGAAACTTCCTTACTAAAAACTCCCTGCCTGGCACCAAGATGACAACAAAAACAACAAGGGTAGTTATTACTCTGTGGTTTTGAAGAGCCAATCAAATGACAGGGCTGTAACAACAAACTAGCTCAATCCAGTCATTTGAGCTATGCTAGCGAATTAACAACAGTAGTGTTTGTGCTGTTGAGGCGCAGTAAACATGGTGATAATTACAATCCTGCAGGTAATTGCATGTCTGATGAACAGCATGTTGTACTAGTTAGGCCGAGGTTTGTTAGTGTAATTAATCACTCGTTGTTTTACCCGTGAACTGATTTCTGTGGGGAATCCCAAAGAGCTCCAGCTGAGGTGTTTTGGATGGAGAAAGATGTTTTGAAGGGATAAAAACACGGTTATCTCACAAATCTGTATTCAAGTCTCTCTTCTCAAGTCAAAATGTAGAAACAGTGACTGATGGCTTGAGTGATGCACCTGTACCTCCAAAAGCAACACAGATGCCCTTGCAGATTCACAAAGAGGTTATAGACTGGAATTCAGCCATCCATCCTTCCAGAAGCTTCTACTCTCAGCCATCCTCCATTTTTCTTCATAACAAGGCCTCTGTTGGCTAAGGGGCGACTGGGACCTGGCAACGGACAGCATGTATGTGGCTGCTTCATCACCTGAGAAGGGTCTTGTGAGCGGACACTCTGAGGAACCAGTAAATAAACACATTAAAGTGTAGTGGGGACACAGCTGCAGCCATAAAGCGAGAAGCTTCTCTCGCATGATCCCTCACTATAATGGCCTTCTGAAGGACCTGTGAGGTTAATTATGGATTTGAGACTTGCGCCAAAATACTTTGGCAGAGTTTCTCCCCCTCCACTACACTAACCGTACAGCCTTCTCAATTATGTGCCATTGAATGGAAAGACACATTTACTCACACATGAATTCTATGAATACCAATGGCTGTGTTTTGCAAAACGTAATTAGAGCTGACAATGGCTCCATAATCTGGTATGCACTGCTGTAAACGTATTTGCTTTTAAATCGAGTTGATCTCACCTGAGCAGTTTGGAGTTTTGATCTTACTTCGATATAATAAAAGTGTCCACTTCTGAGGAGTAATTTCTAACCAATATAATTGCTTTGCTTGAGAGGAAGCGATTTTGGAGATTTTATTTGGATATTGAGACTCCCTCTGCTGCTTTTCTCTATGTAATGTTGTCTTATTTTTTCATGCTTGGCACGTTTCCTCCATATATTTTCTTGTTGTGGCCTTTGGCTCTAGGAGGAAAGCTTTTATGAGCTCACCTGCTGTCTGTGAGTGTGGCTACCATCTAACTCAGGCCTGACTGACTGGACACAATGTAAATAATTGCTGAGTTTGTCTGGCCATTTCTTTGCACGTCACTCTACAAGTGCAATCGTGAAAGTTAGCCTATGGCACTAGTGCAAGTTGAGTCATGAGGTCTGTGACTTTGTATTCTAGAAATAGACTGTTCAGAATAGTATACTACTTTTTCTTTACTATGACCTACTACATTTTCCAAAATATCTCAACTTTACCGCTCTTTTTTCCAGCTGGAAAAGCTGGATTTTTAGTGTGATAAACTGGAATTAATGTGGTGCAATGTTAACATCTTGATTGATTGGTTGATTGGTTAAATTGGTTGGTTGGTTGATTTGTTTGTATTGTCTAGAGTATATATTTTCACAAAAACTGGAATGAAACTGCAGAATAAATGGATGTCAATCGCTGGAATAAACATGAACGTAATGAGATCTTTTGCCATACTAATATTTTGAAAGTTTATTGTTGTTATATACTGTGTACCTATTTGCATACTATTGTACATACTATTAAAAATAGTTTGTGACATTAAGTGTACATAGTATGTAGTATATTAGAATTTCATTGTGAACATGGACATAAATTTGAAATTTGCAAAGGATTTACATCCGTTTTTTATTTCATATAGCTATTCAAACTTTTACATCAAAATCAAGTTACAATTATTTTTAGCCAAAATAGCTGCAAAAGTAAGTATGAATGAACATATCACGTTTACTTGTTTGCACATTTGCACTGTCTCACAGGACCTCATAACAAACCTTATGCTTTTCTGCTAGCCGTCCTTTATCCATAATTAAGAATCGTCCGCCAAAGCTGGTGGCGACTCCTTTACACAAATATATATTTGTCGTTCAACATGAAATATTTTCTCTAAGCTGAGATGCTATTAATTTATTCCCTATGACTCGCCCTTTGGCTGCCATAATGACACATGCCATTAATTGTAAGTGAATGGAAAGGAGAAGACAGGGAAGGCAAGCTGTGCCAATCTAATTACACTGCGTTCTTTTTTTTTGCTCCACTTGGTTTCAAAATAAACTATTGATATCAGTTATTAGATTACGCGAACTGCTTGGTGATTTCGCACAGCTGTAGGGAGTGTACATATGGATATCCTATTGATCTGATTTACATAAGTTTTCTATTAGTTCACAGAGGGCACACAGCATATTGAACAACAGACCTTAGAGTAATGCAGATATGTATGGAATACTTGCTATTGACCTACCACTGTGTGGGGAAAAAAAGATTAAGATTTCATTAAAATGTTGTGGTCATATTTTATCTCCTGATATTGACTACATTTGATTGGATGCATTGAAAAAAAAAACTAGTCTTATTTGTCATTGCGCTTTAAAAGTATAGTTCACCCATTTTTCTGTGTGCAATTTTGCAATGACAGGGTGAGTAAATTTCATTATTTACTCAGCTATTTTTCTTTAGATATTTTTATTATATTTTATTACAGTTTTGCAATGGCACAAGGTTGAGTAAATAATGTCTTTTACTATTATTCTTTTTTATTACCATTTTGCAATGACATGAGGGTGAGTAAATGTCGCCATTTACTCCGTAAAATTGGCAGAATTTGGGTGCACTATTCCTTTATCACTAGCCACAGTGAGAGTTGTTAAAATATAATGTTAACATTTGTGAAGCGTTATGTCAGTCATGAATAAACAAGTCATAATGTACAAATGATCAATGCATGTGTTGTTGTGTTGCAGCTGCCACACACACGCACACACACACACATATGCATAAACTCAGTCAGACACAAACTCATCCACCCGAACATGCTTGCCTGAGGGACCTTGGAGAAGAGATAGGTCTGAACTTGTCCTCCATTGGGGAGAAAATCAAATCCTGGTGCATTTTCATCAACTGTCATCGTCAGAAAGATATTTCTGCAGGGCCAGGCAGGAAATTAGGCTATTAAATTACAGCTTCTCGCAGGCCCTGTGTCATTCTCTCTTGCTTTCCTACAGCTGTTCCATCAGACTGACTCACTGGAACCATATATCTTTCCCCAACTTAAACACCCTCTCAACCAAACTGTGTACACTTCATTTTGCAAGCGCTGACGATGTTTCTCTTTTTCTTTCTCTTTACCTTTCTGTCTCCAACTCTCTCTTGCTGTCTATTTGTCTCTTTTTCTCCGTTACCTACTCTGTTTGCAGTGAGCTCCCTGTGTAAGGAGTATTTTAAGGCATTGTAGGTGCACTCCAGATGTGGTGGCTACCCCAAAGGGGGCGGGTTGTACGTGTCACTGGAATGGGGGTATTTCATTAATATTAGTGTTTTTGTTGTTATTGTATTAATAATTGCTCAAATACAAAGTGTGTGCGTGTGTGTATGTGTGTGTGTGTGTGTGTGAGAGAGAGAGAGAGAGAGAGAGAGAGAGAGAGAGAGAGATTATGACTGGTGTTGTTTATTGTAAGTGTTTGTTGCCTTTTTGGACTTGTTGCCTTCCACCTGCACCGTCTCCTCCTCTAATGGGCCTACCCTTTTCGCCATCTTCTCTGGGCCAGCATCCTCTAACCTGGCCTTTTTAGGGGACTTTCCTCTCAGGGCGAATGAGAGGATGCTTAATTGCTTTTTACCTGACATCTTTGAAAGACATGCAATGATTAATGTATCCATGGCCAGGATATAATTATAAAATATGACATGATTTTAAAAGTGACCTATAACATCGACTATGCAATACACTTGAATTAATTTAGTGCTAATAAAATTATTAAGCCTATTTGGAGAGAGAGGTGTTTATAATGTGACAATATGTCAGTCATCGTGTGATAACGAAAATATGACTAGGCCTAGACTACTTGTTCTGAGCAGGTGTTGTCAGTGAACAGGCTGTAAAACTGTTGGCTAAGTTACAGACACTCATGAAAAACGGATGTTAATTATCTGGGAAACATTCTCTAACAGCAGTCAAGTTGTCACTGTTTGTGTCAAACAAGCTGTGAATTTAACATTAAAACAGTAGATCATGACTTACACTACTCTGTGCTCAAAGTGATGCTCGGAGCTCCAGTGGTTTTCTCTGTGGGTGAACGAAACTTTCGGGAGAAGTTGTACCAGAATCACGTGAACAATTCCAGGGTATACTTTTTTTTCATTGGTTGGTGCGTTAAATCTTACCCAGAAACAATAGTGCTATTTTCTGATTGGCTATTGTGTATCCCCTTTCTTCTTTTTTTGGATTGGCTGATAAGTGGCAGGCTCGACTAAGAATTCCAGGGGAGACGCGCTTGATTCCTGCCGGTTCCATAGTGAGAGCGGCGCGACCATAAATTTTGGCCGTTGCGGCATATTAAATATATTATAAATAGTGTGGCGGGAGTGCGTGACAAAAGACCGAAATGAGTGACTGACGCTCAATGCGTGACACTTGAGAGCCCAGACAACATATTAACAAAAACAGTTCAATCCAATGTAGCATCTTTACTCCATATTCAGATGTAGTCTACTTTCTATTTTTGTGTTCATTAGAGTAGGAATGTAAGTCAAGCTATCTCTTGCCTTTCATGTGTGAAAGTGCTTTGTTCGACACACAAAGTTGTTGACTATGTAGAGTATTCCCAATTGATCATTAATGAGCTTTCTTAGTTAGCATGATTTCTTAGAAACTAGCTCTCTATGTAGCCAGCAGACAGCAATGCAGCTCACTTGGTTTTGAATGAATGCGTACTTTGATTTCTTTCTGTCCTTCTATTCCTCTTTTTTCTCGAACTTGTGCTGATGTCTGAGGTTCAGAGGCAGAATCAATTTCTTCTGGGTCAGATGGGGTCAGTGGCTAGTCTAGAAGTAGAGCGAGTGAATTAATGATTATCATATGGCACATATGACAAGGCTCGCAATTGTAGACCGTCATCGAGCCACTTGCTGGGGGACTCTATAGTTTCTGAAACTGAAGATGTGGAGAGAAACGAATAGCGTGAACAATATTCGCAAGCTTCAGTTCATTCAAATCCTCAGACGTTTAAGGTCTCCACACATAATGCGCGGCTTTAAAAACTGGAGCTTTGTTTTTTGTAAACATAATGGTTTACAAAAAAAGCAGCCCACTGGAATAAAATACAGCTCAGCAGTCATTCACATCATATAGCCAGCATTTACTTACCGTTGACACTGTCAGGTTGTGAGGTATTGGCTGTGCTGTTTTTACCGCAGTACATGGCAGGCTGTCACTCAGAGTAAGGCGTGCATGAGGGCTGCCGACTGCCTGCTTCGGGCCCACTGGAGTATGGAGATAAGGAGAAATAACAGTTTTCAGCTGTCTGCGAGACTGACATTACCATTAGAATTCAACCATATTTATTATAAGTTATTGTGGACTTGTCAGAATCATTTGAAAATCACCCAAACAGTACCTTATGATACAGTCACACTCCAAGACTGCTTATTTACAAGTAAGACTGTCATTTACATACTGACTGGATACCTGGATTTGTAGGTTCCAGGTTCAAGTCCATACAAAATAGCCATGTATAAAATAAAACAAGAAATAAAACAGAAATGAAGATAATATTATTATTATTAATATCAATTAAATGAACAAGCTATTAATATTATTTTATTTTTTTATTTTATTTTATTATATTATTATGGCAGTGTTCATTGTTGTTAATGCTTTTGTACTGGTACTGTAGAAAATCTCCATAGCACTCTTTAAATATGATCTGTTAAATAATAATAATACTAATCTCAGATTCTCTGCTTTCCCTTAACAAGAGTTATCTGTTTTCAGGCCACAAGATCTATAATGGACTTGCCCTCTTATTTTTAAGATTTGAATGACATCCCAGGAAATTTTTTCAATTGTCATGATCTCATTTTGAGCTTCTTTCATTCTTGGTCACAGAGACATACTGTAGGCGGAGGGGCAGCAAACCGGACTAATGAAAAAAAGTGTGCACATTGCACTGTATTTTTACTCCGACTGATAAAATAGCTTTCCCATTCTCTTCTTCCAGCAAAATTCTCTTCTTATTCATCTTCTGTCATTCCCACAGCTGGGCCTGAACATCTCACCGTGCACCGGGCAGAATGAAAGGGACACGGGATCTCATTATCCCAGACTCTGTGCTAGCTTTACTGCAATTGATCATTATCCAAAGGGGCCATTTGGACAAAATTGATTGTGTTCTGAGAGAAGATGTAAGGAACAAAAAAAAGGAACAAAAAAAAAGTGTGACTGCAAACTTTGCTGATATCTTAGTCAGAACTGAACTATTAAAATACTTTACAAAGGTACATTTTCTTGCTTTTTGTCACAATAACACCACTGATAGTTGCACATCAGATAATTGGAAATTAATGTAGTTTTACTCTAGGTGCTCTATTAACAGCTTTTATGTTAAAATAATTTAGCAATTTTTTTTTTTTATTAACTAAAAATATATTAAGGAAATCTGCAGCTTTCAGATATTATTCTCAATTATGTGCATTTGAATTTAAGGTACACTTTCCAAATTCTTTGTTCAGAATTAACAAAATGTAAATAATTCAATATATCATCAGTCCTTCTTCCACAACGTGTTTTTGTCTTACCCTGATTCACTATGGTAAGCCTAATATAAGTGTTTATATTTTAAACCTGTCGGGATGGTTTTCGAGGGAAATTGCGTGCCTACGTCACTCACTTGTGCGTGCCTCCTCATATCCGTAAATAGAGAAAAGTTGCTCCGGCTACTTTGGCGGGTGTATGGTGTGGGAGTGGAATATGTTATTTGTCACAACGAGTGAGAAAGGTTGATAGGAACACGCTCAAATCTCAAATCTCAGGGGAATCACCCGTTAAAAAAAAAAAAAGCTGAACAAAGGAGAGTCTGCTGGCAAAAAGAGAATGTAACAGAGCTCATAATAAAACAAGAATCAACATATAGGCTTGGCTTTTCGGAGATGGTGAGAACTGAGGGATTTGAATTGTAAAAGAAATGCAGAGATGGCGTTTATATAACTCAGAAGATATTTTATAAGATAAATTGCCATATGTAGCTCTCTGACAGAGTTCATTGTAAAGCATTATGCAGTTTGTCATCCATTGGGTCATTTCATTATGGTTGTTGTAGCACTGTGCTGGAATTTATTTTCTTTGATGTACCATGTCTATTAATGGGTGTAGCTACAGTAACATCTTCAGCTGATCTGATCTGGTTATATCTCTTAAGCCTGGTAGTGAATGTTTAATGAGCATTAGGATAACCATATTCATCTGCAAAGTCACGCAGAGCTGAAGCACAAACAAAACATGCAGTTTAACCGTTAGCATACTTTAGCATACTCATACTATGCAATTTTGAAAGCAACTGTGAATTAGATTTCAGAGGGAATGATTGATAATTAATTGATGTACGTTTTAGTCTGTTCCTCACACAATTCTATTGTGTGACTCCAAATACCATGCACTTTTGTGGTAGTTTTATGGTGAGTTTGTCAAAGTCATGAGGATGAGTAAATTATGACAGAATTTTGCATTTTATTTTATATAAGAATATAAGAAAGAACCACTGTAGGTATTCAATGGCTCTATGACTTTTCCAGTTGTTCATGCTTTACTGGACAAGGATTAAGGATTTTTTTTTTAAAGAACAGTCCATTTCTATACTCAATTTCTACCTGATAAAATATATATTAATTATAAAATTGCCTTATTTTATTTACACTATACTTTTCCAGGTCTCGAAATCTAAATGTAGGCCTTTATTTTAAGGCCTCCTCAATTTTTTTCAAGACTTTGTGAATCCTGGTTCTTAAAAAAAAAAAAAAAAAATTTTAAATGTAAATGGGGTAATTTAAAATAAGAAATATCTTGATTTTTATTTGCTTTTGTCTTATTTTAAATCCATTTGAAAGTTTGCTGAGGCCTCCTCATGGGCCCCTGATTGAGAACCACTGACTTAGCCATGAAATGTTAGTCACAGAGACCTCCTTACACCCCTTAGTATTCTGTGAGGACCTTTGGACAAAGTGTCAGTT
This sequence comes from Leuciscus leuciscus, assembly GCF_965113295.1. Lineage (NCBI taxonomy): Eukaryota > Metazoa > Chordata > Actinopteri > Cypriniformes > Leuciscidae > Leuciscus > Leuciscus leuciscus. The sequence goes on from NC_138741.1 coordinate 10,530,905, forward strand.
CAATTTAAAAATACATTTTCAGTGTATTCTGTTTACACCATATGTAGGTCATTTAGAGACTGTCAGGATGCAGTTCTTCATCTGATACATCAGTGAGTTTCAAGAACCCAAACAAACCCCTGAAATTTCTCCACAATATCTCATTAAAGTCTTTTTTTCTTTTCTTAGGGTGTTTACAATATGTGTTTGTGTCTAGTATTTACTCATCCTGGTTATTTCAAACTCACAAAATGTAGTTGGCATTCCGACTGATTAGTGATCTTCCAACCCCTTGGATATTATAAGCTTCGCTCCGTCTCTATCAAATCACCATATCAATTAATCATGCGTAATTTTTTCGGAATATTTCCATGCCCAGACAGAAAAATAGAGTATATATATGTAGAGTTAGTGCTATAAAAGTACCTGGAGCAATAATTAACTCAGTAATAGTTTGTGCCCGATATCAATTTCAGACTTATTCCCTAATGTTCCATTAAATTCAAAGAGAATAATTGAATCATTTAATACCTCTGGAATGGAATAAGGTTAGAGCAAGACCATCCATACAGTAAATGATACGACTAGACGATTCATGCTCCTGGTCCCTGGTTTGACTTTATGGTGAATGTGGAAATGATGATCTCGGTGCGCAGGACAAAAGCAGTGAGTGGAACTAAGAGGAAGGAGAACTCAGATACACACACACACTTCCACATAAAACAAAACGCATCCACCCAGGGTCTGCTTCCCTTCACACGGCGAAGCGGGGCAGGACGCGTAGAGGTGAATGCTTCTGAGAGGCCAACGTTGGGCCCACTCTGGGGACATATAGAGGCATTTATACATGCTCAGCACATCTTCATCCCACAGGCGAGAATTTACAAATAGAATTAAAATGAATGCCTCAGCTTTAATTTTCTAATGCAGTGACCCGTTTTGCAGCGGTGTAATAGGAGGTCCCAGTGTGACAATTAGGATAAATCACTCCCGAAAAGAATTTGCCACATATATTCATGCCTCATCAGTGAGTGAATTGACTCAAATGATTTCTCTGATGGAACTGAAGGACCATTGCTTGGCCGGCGTCTCATCTCAGTTTGTGCCTCAGGTCCATCATACAGAATTTAGAAGTCGGAGACGGAGTTACTTCCTGATCTGGTCATATTAAGGACTTTTGCTCTGATCGATGTGTCTCTCGAAATGTGTTAAAAACATGATCAAGTCATATTTCACTGCAGTATATTTGGCTGAAAGATAATGTCAATTTTGAGGAATATTGTGTTTTATGGATTATTATTTCCAATAAAGTTGTGCACATTTTCAATCTCTCAACTGTTATGGAAAAATAAAAAATATATACTATGATTAATCAGACATTTTTCAGTAATTAATTGACAGCCCTAATATGTATGTCTAAATTGTTTGTTTTGCCTTTATCTGATTTAAATGATAAACACTGGGTTACAGTTATTGTTTTTTTATTGTATTATTATTTACTGTATTGTTGTCTACAAAACAGTGCTTAAATATTGAATATACAGTAAAAAAAAAATCTAATGAAAGTGAGAATCATGATTGAGAATAATGGGAATTACAAAATTCATTAAGGAAATGAGAAATTTGTTAAAAATATGCTTCAGTGTCATGAAAATATCTATCTATCTATCTATCTATCTATCTATCTATCTATCTATCTATCTATCTATCTATCTATCTATCTATCTATCTATCTATCTATCTATCTATCTATCTATCTATCTATCTATCTATCTATCTATCTATCTATCTATCTATCTATCTATCTATCTATCTATCTATCTATCTATCTATAGTAATGCTCCTAAAATTAGCTACATTTTCTTTAAGCAATATATATTTCCCATTTTTCTTTTGATGTTGGGGTGAAAAATGATTTGGACATTTTTGTGAGATTCAAACCTATGTTATAATTTGTAAACATTTAGTAAGTAAAATATAAAGTATTATTTTTTAAACACAGGCCACACGATTCATTTTGTAGTACTAGAATGTAAAATCAGTGGTTTATATTGTAAACAAACCTTGACTCATTTAACTTTCATAAGTTTTTATTTTATTTTATAACTACAACAAGGTTAATTAACAATCCAGTTTGTATTCACTGTTAATGGAGAAGGCAAGCAAGCAACTACAGTAGTCTACCCTTCCCTCCCATCCGCTCCTCAAACAAATCTAATACATATTCAAGGCCATGCTGTAGGTTACCGATCACTTTAAACAGGATGAGAGCTTATTTCTCCCTCCCAGAGTAAAATTGGTCCAACAGCTGCTGTAAATGAGTCCTAATTTGGAAAGTAATCTGCTGCTGTCATGCGGGAGCACTGCTGGGCATTAGTGTGACGGCTCAAGAAGACCCCCTGGATATTCACTGTTTACTCTCCATCTTACGTTGGGTAAGCCGCGGAATGATGATGCCTCGTAAACATACACACACGGACACAACCACCTACACACATGATATCCATTTATGTATGTATATCCATTTGTTGCAAACAGTTTGTGTGAGACCCAGCGGCGAACCTGTCTGTGACTTGTCCTCTACACTGTTGCTGGGGAAATTAAAATGGTACAGGTGTCCGAGGTAATCTGGTAATTGTATGGTAAATGTAGCCCTATTATCTTCAAGCTGTGCAAAGTGGCATTTGGGTAAATGACAATTGAACGTCGGTGTGCCCCGGTTCAATTTGAGCGCCTGTCCAGCGCTCATACATGCACAGCTAAATAAGTTAAATGAAGTGCTCCATTACGCTTTGGTGTCCTTGGAAGGGTCAGACTTTGGAGATGGAGGATGGATGGTGAGCTGGGCGGGTGGCAGAAGGTTACAAGTCTCATCTTGCGATCAACTGCATGCTGTGTTATTAGGTGAATGCTGTACACCGGGGACTGACAAGTTGCCTTAGCATTCTCATCGAGTAGGCTACATCTAGTTATCACATCTTGCTCTTAAGCACCTGCTGAGTTCACAGAGAAAGAGCCATCCCCCATGACCTCTCTGTGTCTCTGCTGGAGACCTTGGATATGGAAAACGCAAATATGAATATTCATGCATTGCCAGGATAGAATCAGTAAGACGTGAGAGGTGGTTTGGATTCCAGTGGATCTGTAGAAATAGGCTGTTATTTGCTACGGGAGGCAAATTGAACTTGATTTCTCCCTGATAAAAAGGCACCAAATGAGGCATCAAAGAAAGTTTAAGCAGACCCATTTTAATAGGCAATTTAGATTTCATTATTTTTAACCAGGCCTGCAAAGATTTATTAAACATGGGTGCCAATGAAGAGATTGGTTCTGTCAAAATTAGCACACTTTGCCCCTGAAATCCCCCCATTTCTTTATGTTTACATGTTAGCTTTAGCATTTTGCTAAAGTAATTAAAATGTGTATTATTATCAGTTTTCAGGATTGTGCACATGAGTGAAAAAGAGTAGGCTATAGTATAGTTTAGTATGAAATGGCGTAGACCAACATTCAGTTTATCTTCTTTTTTTTTTTTTGGGGTGGAATTATTTAGAATTCATATTTGATTCAAAATTCATATTTAACATGCTATTTAGTATGGATAGTATGACAATTGGTATGCAGCTTTTCTTTATGCTTCAGTGTAGCAGTGCTAGTTTTTCCCCCTTAGTGAACGTTCCACAGGTAAATGAGTTGTCATTGAAGAACCATTCAGATTGCCATTATCCTGACATTAGCGATGAACATAGATTAAAATTGTCCAGCAAAAGTGGTTGTGCAGTTTTAACATCTTGGACAGACATAACTCAAACAGTTTTTGCTAGCGACTTCAGATCTGATGTTCTCACAATGTAAGAACCCTACAAGGCATCTTCCTTAACTCTTGATGTTTCAACCTGATGCTGTGTGTACTAGTGCTTTTGTCTCTGTTATAGCACTGTTTCTTGACATTATGCCATAAGTATGTGGATTATGACTGTCTGTATAACTGAAGTGATAATGGGCTGGCACATGCTTTAGCTAGAGGAGTTTAGTGTGGCCCTTGGGGATGTTGAACTAAACATCCATATTCTCAGAACAACAACATGCTGTTTTTTTTTTTTTCATGCTAATGAAGCCTCTTTATCTCAGTTTTATGTCAGACTGTGAAGTTTATGGAGGAGGCACATCAAGTTGTTGGTTGAATTAGCTAAGACATGTACTGTATATTACTACTGGCACTTAGAGCTTCTTGATTATTGTGAACTTCAGGCACTCAAAGAAACCATTTTAGTATGTGTATGTTTCTCCTGATTATTGAGGAAATTAGCATTGCCATGTGGTCAGAAGCAATTACTGATAATTTCTACACATATCACAGAAACATGTCCTCAATTATGGACCTATGCAGTCTCACGCAAATATGCCACATACACGGCACAATTATCATCTGCACGCAGCGCCAGACTGAACCATCGATCCATATCTTCATCAGCAATATGACACTCATTGCTATTTTGTATGCTCTCACACTTTCAAACATCTCTAATTTTACCGTGATTATAGCTTGCCAGGCAAAAGGACACAGTCTAATGGGTTTGTTTGAATTGCTGTTGACATCTGTGCTTTGATAGGATGTTGATAGAAAACATTGCAATCAACCCCAGAGAGAGATCTGAAAATCTCAATTCCAGTCTTCGGTACGCTGTATAATTCTCACAATTTTTTCCGTGCTGTGCATGGGATAATGAAATTATTTTCAGGATGCCATCAGCAACCCCATGAGGACAAGAGACGGTTAATAATGAGGCTTTTTGGCAAGTAAAATAACAAACAAGCTAACAATCAATATCATCGTAATTTGTTTTTGTTTGACTTAATTTAATCTAATTGTATTTGCATCTATGTTATTTGCTGCATAGGCAACGGGTTGAAATTGAAGACATTAGGTGATTCAAATCCATTTCAGATGGCTTTGTGATGCATCACATTGTCTCGTAATCCCAGTGAGATCTTGGGTAAAAGCTATGACACACTGTGTATCAACTTTCTTTTATTTCCGACTGTATTATAAAAATATAGACACATTTGGTCCTATTCGCCCCGTTGAAACCTCATACGAGAAATCACGTGACAATTTTTGACACTGCCAGAACTTTGTCAGAAAGGAATTTAAGATTTTTGCAAAGTCAACTATTCCTTCATTAAAATTTTGTGAAAATTTTGGCCAAAATTGTATTGTGTTAACTAGATGTCTGCACTGCACTGGATTTTTTTTTATTGTTTATTTTTCCACGCTCCTACAAGGTTCTGCCCAGTAAGGTGATTGTAGGGGAGTGTTGAAAAAATGAGAGAAAATTGTGATGTTAGCTGACAGAAATTTGTTTCAGAGGGAATGCTTTTACATTTCGACAAAAGGTTACATTTTCTTCGATAAGCACAACAAGATCAGGAACTTGCTTTTTGACTACATATTGACTTTGAAGACATTTACATTACAAGTAAATTCAAACTCAATTTTTAAAGACTACCCTTGTGAATGATTTATTCGTTTCCAAACATGATACATCCTCTGCTATATATCATGTAAAATGTTGTATCTATTGTCCCCGATTACCAATTGCATCATCCCCTGAGTTCAAGACTGGTTGCCCACAAATAATGTTAAATGCTCCGAACCTCTATCACTCTCTCCACACTCACACGAGATGGAATTTTTCCATCAGTTTCCAATAAGCGAGGGGAAGTGTGAAAAGAATCTGGCCACTGATCAAAACCTTGCGCTGTGGCAGAGCCATGGTGAGAAAAATGAGAGGACTGTGATCCTGCTGACTTCAGCAAGCCAAAACACGCACCCTCTGACCTGCAGCTCATTGGTCAATGGACACAGTTGAAGACAACCAAACTCAAACTGTCTGTGGCTCAATGGCCTTGAAAGGTAATTCAGAGAATCCTTTTCAAATATTCCTTTTAATGTGGTCTTTTACATCATAATTTGTCCATGTGTAGGTTAGCATGTCAGCTCTTTACTGTTTTTTTTTGTTGTTGTTTTTTTTGGCCTTTTCAATGAATTCTCAGTTGTGTCAGATAGCATAAGTTGATGATGCACCAGGTGTTCACAGCTTCTACGACTTCTAAAGATTTCACAATTTATTTACTTTGAAAGCAGTAAGGAGAGCAGAGCGAATGCTTGAATTGCAAACTCAATCATAGCTCACAAAGTGTCAGACTATGGAAGAGTCTCAGTGAATCACAGGTTGAAAGGCTATCACCCAAACCTCCAAGGTCCGCACCTGCCTCATTCCTCATCTAAGACCTGCCTGAGCACCGATCAGCCATGCACACAACATGAAGACCACTGGGAATACTTTCAAACTCGGGCATAACTGTCCACTCGCCCTGTAGCCAAGGATACATCCATCTTGAAACCTCAATAACCTCTTTGAAATAGAGTTGGGAGGGAAGTTAGGTTTTTGAAATGCACGGGAAGTCATGCAAAGCCTATGTTGTGTGGTATATTGTGGAAAAGAAGTATAACATTTTTTTTTTTTTTTTAAATATGGCCTACAGACCTCTGACCTGAGCCCTAATCATGCTTGATGTAGAATTAAAATCTGGACAATTTAGTGAAAGGAGCGATTTACTTGATAACCTTAAAAAGCTCAATTTAAAGATGTCAAGGTTATTGCTTTTCAATATCTTTTAATAATTTTCATTCCATTCAAAACATCTCCCACAGCCTATAAAATCATCACATTCACACCTTTCGTTCCTTTCATCTCTTTGAAGTCAAGCTGATGAGCTCAGCTTGAGTGAAAACATGGATAAATGGGAAAACGTTTGAGGAAATGAGTACTGAGGGAAATTTGCATGATTGCATCAAGCATTTGAGTTATTCTAGTCTATTTTTGTGGTAGTCAGTGTGCATGACTTAAATGTTTAGGAGCATCAGACATCAGTTACTGTCTCCATGTGCAGAACCAACAGAAAGCAGTTATCACATGGATGCCATTATGACACTTTATTTCCGACACAATGTACTCTACAAGAGAGGGCATGTTGTGTAAGAGGTGATTGTCTCAGGTAGCAAATAATAGAAGGTAAATGCTAAGGTTAGTCTTCAACAGTCTAGAAGAATGCCTTAAGTCTGACACAAACATAGTGCCAAAGCTATTGTTATGCTATATTAAAGATGAGTCAATGAGTCTTGTACATTGTAGTACACTTGTGGATAGTTGGGTCAAGCCCATAGACTGTCATAGAACATCAATTATATTGGACACACAAATGTTTTAGTACGATTTCTTTTTAATCTGCCTAGCACTCTAAGTTGTGTTTTATTTTGATCCCATATTCTTCACGTGTCCTGTTAAAGGGATAGTTCAACTAAAGATGAAAATCATTTAATCAATTACTCAGCCTCATGTTGTTCCAAAGCCATATACATTTTGTTCATGTTCAAACACAAATGAAGGTAATTTCCGCCAAAACGTTGATGCTTCAAAAAGTTCATAAAGACATCATGAATCTAGCATCTAGTCTTGTGGGTTTTGGAGTGACATGAGGGTGAGAAAATCTTTCGCTTTAATTTCTTTAGTTTTCTGTGCAACCGTTTGTGCACCATTATTTTAACTATGTTGTACATCTGTTTATGTTAAATTGTCCCGAAATTCAATGTAAAAAAGAAAGCAAACCGTTTTCTATCCGGCTGCCCCTTCTGATGTAAGATGTTGAGAGAATGTTGTGAGAATTCATTTTGTTAGAAGTAGGATGCAAAGCAACCTGATGTAATATGTTACAACATGAAAAAGTTTCCAGAGTTCAAATACAAGTCAAGTGGTAGCATTTTGGGCATGCTTGATGGAATATCTAGTAGATGTATGTAGGTCAGAAAGAAACGAGTTGCAGTGGTTGCCCATAACTGTAGGAGCTTCAATCTGTAGAGGAAGTATGTTTACTCGTTCTACAAGTGCAACAGCAGATGCACATCAAAACTTCTTTAGAGGATGAAAGAGATTGTAGAGTTTTTACAGCAACACTGATATGCATCAAATCAATCTGGTACGGTTTCCTCAATGTTTAGAGAAGTGGCCCTGCTTACAAAAAAAAAATCTGAAAAGACAGACCTGAACTTTAGATGACTTTCAACAATTCAATGTTAAAAACCAGACAAGGCCAATGAGATATGGTCACCCCAGCTTCAAAAAGGGCAGATAAATCTAAAATGTTAGTTCAGTCTGCAGACAAGCTGTTTACATCCTCTCCCAGCTTACTGAGGGACAGACCATTCTACCGCGGCAGAACTCAACAGTTCACAGACCTAAAGTTGACTTTGGCTTACGAAATAACCAGCTGCTCACCAGCCACACAGCTTAAATTTCCAATAAGTTCCAGATCTTGACAACACAAGATGTCTTTACCAGAGAAATGCTATAATATTTGTGGGGAAAGCAGAGAGTTGTTGTATAACCAAAACCCTATTTTCCAATTATTGCACCATACCCAATTCTGCATAAAAATGATTCCATTTAATAATTGATGTCCAGTGCCCTTCATCATCTTGTTTTGTGTTGGACAGCAGTGTGCCGAGAAGCACTGAGACCCATTACTTATCCATTTCACAGGAATCCAAATGAAGAATTCAGAAATGCAGAGTACATCCAAACAGCCATTTACCAGACAACCCAGACAGTCTGAGTGTCATTTTCGCCTGAAGCTGTCTCTGAAATGTCCCCTTTTCCCCCTTTGTCTGTTCAAAACAGCATACAAAAGTGACGACTAATGTAATAATCATCATTTTTAAAGGGGTCCTATTATGCTTTATTATTATTCATTTTCAACTTTCTTTGGTGTATTATGTTTCTCTTTAGGCATGAAAAGCAAAGTTTCAAGTTTCAGAAAATTTACAAAGCACAAGGTTCACTCCAAAGGGAGTTATTCTCTATATCAGTAAGCCCTGTTTCTGAACTTCTTGAAACGCCTCGATTGTAGTCTTGAGTTCTAGAAGTGTATGATCTTCCGTGAACGAAAATGTCACAAGGAAAGACTGGTTGAGTTGCTTTAGTAGTGTGTTGAAACTCTTGGTTATGACAAGGGGTGTGACGTTTCCAAAACACACTTGAAGCGGTTGACCAATCACAACACACTGGTCCAGCCAACCAATCAGAGCACACTGCACTTTTCGGAAGGAGGGGCTTCATGGAGACCTGGGACTAAACAGTGTCAGAGATTGTCTTATTATAGGGAGATGAGAGGGTCTGTATATCTTACCATTGGAGAAAGCGTAACGGCTAACTTGGGATCACGTGAGGCTCCTCAGCTTCAGCAACACAATAATTTAATTATTCATTTTCTCTTTATTCATTAAAATGCATAATATCAGTGTCATATGCATACATGCAGTTTTAATAGTCATTACAATTCAAGTTGTATCATTAATGGTAAAACTTGAAAGCCCAAGAAAGAAAACGTACTCGGTTACTAACGTAACCTCGGTTCTCTCTAGAAGAGGGACCGAGTACTGCGTAAGATATCTTACGCTAGGGGGAAAATCCTTTTTCCGCGAGATATTGAAGCCAAAAATTATCCTTAATTTTGTAATAATGCAAAACGCGTTGCAGCAGCAATGCAGACATAGGCGAGACAGCTCGCGCGCCTATTGGCTGCTCTGCGGCAACTGCAGCAGCCTATCGAGCGAGGCCTGGCGTGACGTCAGACCCAATCAGGGCACTTCGCGCCCGCTGCGTCACGTCCCGCCGAAATGGGCGTGGTCTAGGCCTATAAATATCGCTCGCAGGCAGCTATTATCTGGTTTTTCATCATCGAAGCAACCAGAGCGTGTGCATGCACGGCAAGATACGCAGTACTCGGTCCCTCTTCTAGAGAGAACCGAGGTTACGTTAGTAACCGAGTACGTTCTCTTACGAGAGGTCTCTCGTACTGCGTAAGATATCTTACGCTAGGGGACCCAGTGTAAAACGCCGTGCGTGCTGAGATCTGACACCAAAGACCCAAGGGCGAAAGCCCGGGGTACATATAGTGCACAATCACTCAGTGAACTCACAGAGAGTCCGGGAAGAAGGAGGGGTGCGGCCTCACTTTCCACATAAAGTAGCGTCGAAGGGACGCAAATTTCATCATACAGACAGGGCGGGGTACGGCCTGAACTGATGGAAAAAAAATGTGGGTCTTACACAGTTTGCCCAGCTTTAAACTGTCGAAAATTGAGCTGTGCTCAGTAAACGCAGCATTCTGAGCTGAACGCATCAGGTCAGATAATACTGGTAGTCTAGACCGACAGCAGCCTGGCCTGCAGGGCGGGAACCTCTAGGTTATAGAACCTTATAAATGTAGACGGGGAGGCCCAGCCTGCCGCCATACAAATATCTTGCAAGGCAATCCCACTCGACCAAGCCCACGAAGAGGCCATGCCTCTTGTGGAATGCGCTCTGACACCCAAAGGGCACTGCATGCCCTTGGAGGCGTATGCCAGCGCTATAGCATCAACTATCCATCTGGATAGGCTCTGTTTCGACGCGGCTAGTCCCTTAGAACGTCCGCTAAACGAAACAAAGAGCTGTTCCGTCTGTCTGAAAACAGACGAGCGAGACACATAAGCTCGTAATGCCCTGACTGGGCAAAGGAGGCTCGCGTCTCTTTCCTCATCAGGGACCGGTAGGGCTGACAGAGAGATAATCTGCGCCCTAAACGGTGTGTTGAGGGATTTTGGAACATAACCGTGCTTAGATTTGAGTATAACTTTTGAGTCATTGGGCCCAAACTCCATGCACGCCGCGCTCACAGAGAGCGCGTGCAGATCCCCTATGCGCTTCACCGAAGCGAGAGCCAGCAAAAACACCGTTTTGAAAGACAGGTGTTTCAAATCGATTGACTGTAAAGGCTCAAATGGCGCACCTTTCGTGGCTTCCAGAACCGTAGAAAGGTCCCATACGGGGACTGAGGGAGGTCTGGGAGGATTCAGTCTCCTAGCTCCTTTAAGGAAGCGGATGACTAAATCGTTCCTTCCTATTGACTGACCAAGCGTTGTTTCTGAGAACGCTGCTATAGCCGCCACATAAACTTTGAGCGTGGAGGGGGCTCTGCCCCCATCCAACAGCTCTTGTAGGAAGGAAAGCACCTCCGTCACATCACAATTTGTGGGTGACACACCACGGGCTGTGCACCAGCCCGAAAACACTGACCATTTCGAAGAATAGAGTCGTCTTGTAGACGGAGCTCTAGCCTGCGTGATCGTGTTTAATACTCCTTTAGGGAGTCCAACATGTACCCGTTGATGGCCCAGACATGAAGGGACCATAGATCCGGGTGAGGATGCCAGATCGAGCCGCGGGCCTGTGAGAGGAGATCTCTCCTCACTGGTACTGGCTACGGGGCAGTACTTGCTAACTGCATCACGGCTGGGAACCAAGGTTGGTTTTTCCAGAACGGTGCTACCAGCAGTACTGAGCATCCTTCTTCCCTGATCCGTTCTATCACCTGAGGCAGGAGAGAGACGGGGGGAAAAGCATAGAGCGGGCGGCGGGGCCACACATGGGCCAGCGCGCTCCTGCTCTTGGAGAAAAATTCTTGACAGTGAGCGTTTTCTTGAGACGCAAACAGGTCCACTTCCGCTCTGCCGAATTTCTTCCACAGCAGTTGGACTGTCTGTGGGTTTAGGGACCATTCGCCTGCCGGAACGTTGTTCCTGGACAGTCTGTCTGGTCCTATATTCATGATCCCTGGCACGTGCGCTGCTCTGAGCGAGCGCAGGTTGCACTGAGCCCATACCAGGAGGCGTTCTGCCAGCCTGTACAGTTTCTCGGATCTGATGCCGCCCTGGCGATTTATGTAGGATACCACAGACATGTTGTCCGAGCGGACCAAGACGTGGTGACCTTTTATTTGGGGACAAAAACGCGTCAGCGCGTTGTCTACTGCCAGCATTTCGAGGCAGTTTATGTGCAGGAGCTTCTCCCGTTCTGACCACTGGCCGAAGAACGGTCTGCCCTCGAGCAGCGCTCCCCATCCCGAGGTGGACGCGTCCGTGGACACCACTTTCATCCTCGAGGAAGTCCCCAGGCTTACACCTGATTGGTACCAGTCGTTCGCTTTCCAGGGTTTCAGCGCTGTAACGCATTTCTGATTGACCCTGAGGCGAAGCAAACCGGGTGCCCACGCTTTGCTTGGGACTCGCGCTTTCAGCCAAAACTGCAGCGGGCGCATGCGGAGCAGACCCAGCTGGAGTACTGACGATGCTGAGGCCATGAGACCTAGCATCTTCTGAAATCTTTTGAGCGGGACAGACGCGCCGCAGCGAAAAGAGTTCGCTGTGCGTCGAATGTCTACCGCGCGCCGTTGTGATAGTCGCGCTATCATGGATAGTGAGTCCAGTTCTCTGCCCAGGAAAGATATTTTCTGACTGGGTGACAGGGAGCTCTTCGCCCAATTGACACTCAGACCCAAATCCTCGAGGTGATCGAGTAAAATGGTCGTGTGTTCTATGAGCACTGCGCGAGATTGCGCTAGAATCAGCCAATCGTCCAAATAATTCAGCACTCGCATGCCTCTCATTCTGAGGGGTGCGAGCGCCGCGTCCATGCACTTCGTAAATGTACGGGGTGCTAGGGACAAACCGAACGGCAGGACTGTGTACTGATATGCCTGGCCCTCGAAGGCGAATCTCAAAAATCGCCTGTGACGTGACGCTATCTGTATTTGAAAATACGCGTCTTTCAGATCTATTGACACAAACCAATCTCCTTGGCGAATCTGCACAAGGATTTGCCTGGTCGTGAGCATCCTGAACTGTCGCTTCACAAGCACTTTGTTCAGTTGCCTTAGATCTAGTATGGGTCTGAGACCCCCGTCTTTTTTCGGTACCAGGAAGTATCTGCTGTATAGCCCTCCTTCGCTCTGATCTTGAGAGAGGGGTTCTATGGCCCCTTTTCTCAATAGTTTCGTCACTTCGGCTCGAAGTAGATGTGCTACTTCTGTTTTTACCGTGGTCTCGACGCGCGCCACATAGCGGCGAGGGCGTCGGCGAAACTGCAGCGAATAGCCTCTTTTTATAATGTTCAGCACCCACTTCGAAACCCCGGGCAGCTTTGCCCATGCGTCTGCATGGATAGCTAGGGGTCGAATACGAAGCGCGCTCCGCTCGCTCAGCGATGGAGAAGCTTCTGTGTGCTGTAACACAAGCGTGTCGCTCGTGACATTTGAGGCATGGGGCGCGCTGATGACAGCGGGCAGATTGCCCGCGCTCGACTCCTCTACGGTGGTTAACCGCGAGGGGGAGGGCTGGGCGGTTCCCGTGGGAACTGTCATGTCTATGTGTGGATGTGGGCGCGGGACAGCGGGCACATTTATCACACCGAAAACATCGTTCGCTTGCGTGAAGCGAGTGCACGTTGGTTTCGTTTTTACAGAAACCGTGAGACATGCGTAACGTGGTGTTAGTGGGCACTGGGTAGTGGGCACATTCACCATGTTTGAAGCGCAACCGACCTGAGTCGGTTTTATGTGCGCGAGCCCTGTGTGACAGGCTGTGCTTATGTGTAGGGATGGGCACTGGGCAGTGGGCATTCTTACTACACACGAAACACCATCGGCCGTGGCCGGGACACCAGAAAATACGCTCTTTTGGGGATTTATCTGGGTAGCCGTGAAAACGGCATTTGTGTGCAGGCAAGCGGGTGACAGAACCGACTTGTTGGCTGCAGAAAACACTGGAACAGTCACATTTTCTGGAACTGGACGAGCGAATAGCTTTGGTGTGAGTCCGGCCGCAGCGGGACTGGAACACCGTCGTTTTCCTAGCTGTGCTAGGACGACTTCGGGGCCTCGGGCTTCACCGTAACCTTAGGTCGCGGGCCGCGTCCTGCGGGGCAGCGACCGGATGAGCGGGAGCGCGGTCTCGCGCTTCTGGCCTGGCGGCGCTGTGAAGTGGAGGCAGTGGACGGTGGCTGTGGCTGTGAGCTCTGAGCAGACGGTTTCGCACGGCCTGCTGCAGAGCTGGAGCGCTTCGGGAGGAAGTGCTTCATAGCCTGAGACGCTTTCTGTACCTCTGCGAATCTCTCCGCGAAATCTTTGACGGAGGATCCGAAGAGGCCTGCGGCGGAAAGCGGGGCGTCGAGGAACGCGGTGCGCTCAGACTCGGCCATTTCCGAGAGCGTCAGCCATAGATGTCTCTCAGACACGGTGAGAGAAGCCATAGTCCGTCCAATGGCTTGCGCTGCGGACTTAGTAGCACGAAGGGCGAGGTCCGTGGCACTCCTTAAGTCCGGCACGCAGATCGCGTCAGGTCCTTCCTCATCCAGCTTACGGAGGAGATCGGCCTGGAAGATCTGGAGCGTTGCCATGGTATGCAACGCTGACGCAGCTTGCCCGGCGGCGGAGAAAGCGCGGTGGAGCAAGCTCGACGTCGTGCGGCAAGCTTTAGAGGGTAGGGCCGGCTTAGCGCGCCGTCCAGCGGAGGGCGGGCATAAGTGGGCCGCTATCGCCTCTTCAACCGGCGGCAGCGAGAGGTATCCTTTGTTCTTGGCATCGTCAACGGCGGAGAATGCCAAAGAAACAGCAGGACGCACTCTAGCAGAATAGGGGGCGCTCCAGGACTTGGCGACTTCTTCGTGTAACTCAGGAAGAAAGGGCGCCGGTCTGGACACAGGTGAAGCGCGCTCCCCAGGCAGGAAAAATCCATCCAGCCGGTTGTGAGCGGGCTGCTCAGGCGAAGACCACTCGAGGCCGAGGCTCGCCGCGGCCTGTGCGAGTACTCGCATGAGTTCCGTCTCGATGGAAGCTCTCTTGCCTGACGAAGTGCGGGCAGGGGGCGCGGGGTCCTCAGAGCCCGCCCAATCCTCACTGCCTGACGCCAGGATAGAGCAGGAATCATCCTCTCCCAGCAGGGCTTCCTCATCCGCGATATCAACGGAAGCGGCGGCAGACGGCGGCCGCTGTCCGTCAGGAAGCGAAACAGAAGAAGCCGGGGAAGCAAGCGGGCGAACCGGCGAGCTTTGGCGGCTGAGGGAGGGTTCCGGGGCCCGCTGGGCACGGCGCTTTTTACGGCGCGATGCCGCGGCGGGCGGGGGAGCAGTCTCGGTGAAGACGGCTAGGCGAGTCCTCAGAGTCGCCATTGCCATCAGCTCGCAGTGAGGGCATCCGCCGTCAGCGAGCGCGAGAGCTGCATGTTCCTCACCCAGGCAGGAAACGCAGATCACGTGGCGGTCCCCGTCGCTGAGTGTGGCTCTGCACGAGCCGCAGGAAGGCATCTTTAAAAAGACGCTAGCTCTTTTAGAAATGTGTGTCGCAGCGGCGACACACACACACAGAAATACAGTGTAATAAAGAGAAGGATATAAGCGCCGGAAAGCGCAGCAGGAAGGCAGGAAGGCGGCGCGGCCAGCGACTTCAGTGACTCGTCCCGCTGAAGGTGCTCTCTCTCGACGGCGCGGCTCCTAATCCAGCTCCAGCGATGCGTGTGCTTCGCTTGAAGGATGAAAAATCAGATAATAGCTGCCTGCGAGCGATATTTATAGGCCTAGACCACGCCCATTTCGGCGGGACGTGACGCAGCGGGCGCGAAGTGCCCTGATTGGGTCTGACGTCACGCCAGGCCTCGCTCGATAGGCTGCTGCAGTTGCCGCAGAGCAGCCAATAGGCGCGCGAGCTGTCTCGCCTATGTCTGCATTGCTGCTGCAACGCGTTTTGCATTATTACAAAATTAAGGATAATTTTTGGCTTCAATATCTCGCGGAAAAAGGATTTTCCCCCTAGCGTAAGATATCTTACGCAGTACGAGAGACCTCTCGTAAGAGAACTGGTATTTTTTACTTCCTTTAGACCATATACAATATTACTCAATATTATGGTTTTAAATACTGACATCCATTTAAAAAATGGCCTCTGGTCTCCTTTCCTGCGTACCAGCGTTAGCATTAGCCGTTACGCTTTTTTGACAAAAGGTTGCAGGCTCGTCATCTTGGCTTTGACAGAGTGTTACTCACAGACTGGGAAGAGAGATGCTGCATCAATGTAAAATATGTGAAAAATAATGTTGAAAACCTATTCTAGTAGACCCCCCAAAAAACATAATCAAGACTTTGTAATAGGGAATAAGGCCGGGTTCACACCGGACGCAGAAGCGGCGCGGAACGGAGGCCGCTTCCTTTCGGCGCCCATGTTAACCTATGGTGTCGTTCACACCAGACGCGGCGCGCCGTGAAGCGCCGGTTTCGGCGTCTGGTCTATTTTTTGCGCGAGCCGCGAGTGATCCGCGTCAATTCCGGCCGGAAGTCACACCAAGAAACACGAGACAATACGGTCAATTGTCAAAATATAAGCAATTTTCAAATTAAAATACCGCGAGTGACAACTGCGAAGCAATAGATATAGGGCAAGGGCTCTCCTCCTGTCTACTCGCACTGGGAAACAGGAAGAGGAAAATAGATTTAATAAATTTGAAGAGAGGATGTATATTTCAACGGCATATCTAAACTACTACTGTCTACCATATTCTCTCTCTGGCTGCGTGTGTGTCTCGACAACGGATTAATAAAAGAAGTGTACAAACTTCTTGGTTACAGAAACATGGTGTATTCATTTTATGAGGTTATTTACTTACCCATGATGTAAAAAAATAGCTCTGAATAAACAACAACTGAGCAGAAGCGCTTGTCGACCTCCGCGAAGAATACGCGTCTGGTGTGAACAGGCAGGCGCCGGACCGCGCGTGATTTTCCGTTCCGCGCCGCTTCCGCGTCTGGTGTGAACCAGGCGTAATAGGTCACCTTTAATAAGGTTCTTTGCTCTTTTTTTAATCTCTTCCTAATTTATAATACACATTTAGAACTATCCAACTGATTGTAAGATACAAACGTTAATAGTTGACTTCTTGTCATTACTAGGACGAACTAAAGTCTCTTTTGGAAAACTTGGCAGGATACCTGAAATAATCATTTAATTTCCAAATTCTCATTTGTAAGCCTCTATGCTCCATCTGAGCTTGATGTCCAAAGTAAACCATGCAGTTTTAGAATTCAGCTCAGTCTGTCACAGTCTAGTGCCTTCTAGCATTGTCTGTTTCCGCTGACTAACTCAAAGCTGAACATGTGCTTACACCATCGTTCTGTACGGACGGCCATTTTTGGTCCGACTGCGCTGATCTGGAGCACTGATACGCCACTTGCAGTCAGCCTTCAATTTGCGTTACCTGTGGTCGTACAACAACTCCTGGGTAAACGTAATAAATAATTACCATAATGTTTTGAATTTGGTACATTTGAATAGGGCGACCAAGGAAAATATTTGATTAATCTTCTTAGCGCATGTGTGTGTGCAGATTCTGAGAGTTAATTTCAAGGGCCGTGCCTAAAGTAGATTACCTCCCTGTGCTACCGCACATGTGCTCATGAGCGATTTTGTTTATTCATGTTTTTATATTGCAATGCTTTTCCTGCTAGTGAATCACCAGTCAAAATGCAATTTATTTCTAGCTTGGTTCATGATGGTGAGCACTGATACTGTCAGAGAGAAATGTGAAGAGCGCTGGGATGGCACCAAACACCCCACTATTTATGTATGGAATATAAATAAAAACTTTTATGTGCTCTCTACCCAAAAAAAGTTGTTGGACTTTAAAAAAATATTTTTATTTGGCATCTGTGGGTGTTTGCACATCTGATTGCATGAGGGATGTTTTCATTCCGTATCTCAAGATATATTTGTGTGAGAGCCTTCCCCTCCCTTTAATTTTTTAAGCCTTATCTTTTATTTTTTTAAAGAGGTAATTCACCCAGATATGAAACATCTGTGATTATTTACTCGCCCAAATGGCGTTCCAAACCCATATGACCAACTTTCTTCTGTGAAAAACAAAAGGTGATTTTTTGCTGAATATCTGTCACTCTTTTTCATATAATGAAACTGAATGAGTATTGAAGCTTTCTACCTCCACAAAGATTAAAAAAAGCACAATAAGAGTGTCATAAATATAGTCAATTTGACTCATGTGCTGTTCATGAGAGGAATCATGTCTGATTTTGTGACCAAATCATGTTTAATTTGTCTCTTGGCAAAGAATCTGTTTATCCAATTCACAAAACTGATCTAAATGATTTGTTCACAATGCCGCTTATATATATATATATATATATATATATATATATATATATATATATATATATATATATATATATATATATATATATATATATATATGCTGCATGTCCTTCTAGGAAGCTTATACTTAGGAGTTTGTAAATTGTAATTGACATGATGTGTGTTAGAGTGCTTTTGGTAAGAGAATATTATTTCTCTCTCTTTTTCACTTCCTGGCAAAGCCTTTTTTTAGTGATGAAGGAAAATAATGAAGAGCAAAGGATGCATGTTGCGTAATTGGTGATTTATCTGTGTACTTTATCATTCTCATGCTGCCACAGATAATTATGGGAAATGTAGTTTGGTCTGCCTCCTCATAAACCAACTAAATTAGTATTTTTTGCTAAGCTTTGTTGCTATTTTTCATCATATTACACAAAGTGCATTCTAACTAATATGTCAACATTGGTGATATTTTTTTATTTTTTATTTTTTTTGATGACTTTAATGTACCAGTTGCTAGGATATTCACCATAAATTCACCTTTCGTGTTCCGCTGAAGAAAGTCATGCGATTTTGAAATGACATGAGGGTAAATGATGACAGAATTTTAGTATTCCTTTAAGATCACTCTCCACAGCAGGTGCTGTGTCTGCTATTCAGTTTCCTTGTTAGCTTATAGTTCAGGTCGTTATAGTCTCTCATTAATGATCCATCCATCTCATTTCCCACACTGCACTGCAGCGGGCTACAATAATGGTGAAATGCATCAGGAAGAGTATGTTGTCATGACACACATGACAAGCCCCGCTCGTATTTCTCCACAGTCGGAGGGCTGTCTGCGGTGCGCACGTATTCAGCAGAGTTTCTGGTAGGCCCGTTAATATGGATTTATCTGGCCGTTGGGCAGTAATGTTTGAGGCTGACGTCAGGCTGTTTTACACACCACTTGTTCCTCTGGCATGAGGGTGTTGAGCGTGGTCCGCTATTGCTGAGTGGATTAATGGCTGGCCGTGTGGACCCAGGCACCAAATACATTGTCTCTGGCCGGATCGTTCAGCCTGTCCTTGCAGTATTGATCCTCACTTCTCACAAGTTCACAACTTCCGCATTCTGGATGCTCCGTTTGACAGGAGAGAGATTTAGGGCTCGGATGAGGTCGGTTCTTCTGTGACAGATTGACGCCAAAAGAATTTCTGTAGGCCTGGAGAATTAACCTTTGATTTTCAGAAGCTGGGTTTCATATCAATATTTACGTCTTTTCTTGGTAGACACTTTCTGAGAAAAGCTATGAAAAACTGTTTGTATTGGGTCAAATGCGCATGTAAACAAAAAAAGGTGAAAAATGCAGAAGCACAAATTTGCTCTTACTCTCGTTTTATGAATGTGTGTATACAAATATGTAATTTAATTTAATACATTTAATATACCTTATATACATTAATATGATACATGCTTTATATTTTGCATTAGATAATACAATCTGCAAACAATGCTACACTTTTTCTCAGAGCTAACTAACTTGCATTTTTTGATCAGGTCAACCAATTGGCTGTTGTTTTTATGGTGACATGTTTTAGTATGCATGCAGCAATTTCTCAAGTTCACATACCGTAAGTGTCCTATCAGATTAACATTGATATTTTATCTAATGCAGTGACATTCATACATTTTAAGTGTGGCTTAGGTGTCGAAATACTTTGGGGATCACAGTTTAATCTTGGAGGATATTGCAGAATATCCATAAATGCAAACGTTAGGTTAACGCTAAGATTAACACTAGAATAAATGGCAACTCAAAATTCTGTTAGTATACTATAATATTTGAGTATTACTGACAGTTCTTGCCTCACTGATCTGCTAGGCACAATTCTCACATATATAGGCACTCTTGATACCAAAGCAATTTACTGAAATCTCTTCTGTGAATGGAAGTCTGTTTGGCTGCGAAAGCATTTCGATGGCAGTAAATATGAGCAATGACTACCCCGATATGTCAGCCCCATCAGCATATAAACCCTCTAATTTCATCTCTGCTTTTTAAGTCAGAACTGTGCTTGCAATACAAATAAAGAAAAAATGGGAATTTTGTGGGGGTTGTGTGATCCAAATATAAAACGGATCATAAATCCATGCTGCTGATTGGATTTACCTGTTCGTCTTTGATTGAACTTTCTGTGAAAAAGCAAATTGATGTATTTACATGTTAAAGGATGCTTTTGGAGAGCTGTAATTATCTCCGCTGTGTAATGCTATTTGTGTATCCATAATTTATTTTGGCAAGAAAAACAGGCAGGCTACAATGCACCGCCAAGTCCCTGTTAAAATTTGCAGTTAATTGAAATCCACATTTGCATGAACAAAATCAAACACTCATTTACATATGAGAGATGATGAAAAAAGATTACTGCGAGTGTTTGTACTTCATATTCTGTCAGAGCTAGCTTGCTAATTGCTAAACGGTGTAAATAGGGCTGGTGTGCATTACTGAGCTAATGTAAACAATGCGTCAAGCTAAATGTTTACACGCGCACGCTGCTGCGTGTTTGAGTGTCTTTGCGGCTCAACCAGACATCTAAAAATGGAAAATTTACTCAGAACAGAGCATGCTGGAGGTGTTATGGAAGTAGACTCTGTTTAAATGGGCTCATGTCCCCATAGTGCAGGTAGTGTTATTCTGAGGAGATCCAGAGGTGCGTCTGCCGCTGCCTCCTTCACAAACAAGCTTATCAATTCCAGGAGGAATCTATTACAGACCCCGACTGCGTTTTTCCATCCCTACATGCACCTAATTAATGCATCTCCCCTTACTGGAGGACACTGGGATATTGCCCCCCTGCCCCAAGAAGCTCTTCCCCAAAAACATGATGAATGACTTTGATTTAGGGGTGCGTGCTCTGGGTAACGGCTGGCCAGAGGGGATGACACTCTTTTGTTTGATATTGATCTATAAATAGCTTTAGCTTGACATTCCCGACCAACCCATAAACAGTGTAAGGTTAGTCTAATGAGGGACGCTCGCGCTCAGACTGTTGGGATTTGCGGGCGGTCGTGTTTGACATCATTACCGACTGTATTTGCTGTGTTAAAGCGCAGGCGGGCTCGTTAACTAGATGCGAGCAATTTGCGCGTGCGATTGTCGAAAAGCTAACACCCCAGTCACCTAGTAGCACCTCAGAGTGCCTGTCTGTTTTTCCAGTCGCACGGCATGCGTCGACCTCTGCGCGATTGCTTGAAAGGACAACTGTCAAATTAAATGACACTAGGTATATTTTATTTCTATGCGTGTCTGACCTAAGCATTTTGCCTTAGAAATATGTGATATATATTTTCATGTGGGCCTCGCTCGAGGGCGGCGGTAATTGAAAAGCAGTGCTCAGTGTAGTGTGTATGCAGTCCTATATGTAATAAGCCACTATTACCTTCCTTTTGTGGCCTGAAGGGATTGAGCCAGGGTGACATGATAGAATTTTTTCGATTGAGTAAGGTACCCCACACTCTTTTCAATGTCAGGGGGTGAATGAAAGACCCCTGTCTCGCAAGGTTTCCATCAGAGAGCCTGCACAACCCCCAGCACAAACACGCTTTCTTGCTTTGCCTTCTATCATGCTGTCTTTCATCCTCTCTCTCGCTTGAATTCTGTCTGTCTCCGAAATGGGAAGTTTGGATGAGGCTCCTTTCAATCCCACTTACAATAAATAGATTAAACCCCTTTGACAATTACATCATGCATTATCAGGGCCGGGCAGCTCCATTACCAACAATCAATGGCACTGGCAGCAGCATTGAGAGAGCGGAGGCTGCTTCTGCTAACACACGGCATTAGGGCAGTTCCTGACATCCTACACCATGTGTGTCAGAGCAGGCCATTGACTAGAGTGAGTATATTAAAATAGGAAGGCTTATTTGACCTGAATTCTGATCTGTTGGCTCGTTTTTAGTAGTTCTAGATGTTCATTAAGTGAGTGTTTGAGCCAATATTGGTCAGGTTGCTGAATAAATGAAACAGAAGTATATGCTGAACACATTTTTTCCCTCTTTTGGTTTTTTATGTTTAAATGGATTCTGTAGTTTAACCCCAAAATGAAGATCCTGTCATAATTTATTCACCCTCATGTTGTTCCAAACCTGTATGACTTGCCTTCTTCTGAGAAACACAAACGCAGACGTGAATGTTTATGTTGCTCTTTTCCAGGTGCTGTAAAGCTAGTTTGTATCACTTGTGCACTGTAAAAATATCCCATCAAATTTATGGGGGAAAAAATTAACTGGCTTCTGTGGTTGTCAGTAATTCACTGTAAAAAATACTGTGACAATTTCCAGTATTATGAGATGGTATGTATTACTTATAAACTGTATATATGATTAATTCTTTCCCTGCCATTTGTGAGAAAACGCTTGACTGAAATTTCCGTCTTTCCGTGTTTTCACTGTTACACAGTAGGGGGCGCTATGATACATCTTCTGAAAGAGGACTGCATCTCCTGATGAAAACACAGGTGAAGAAACAGCAGAAACAAACGATAAATATATGATAAATAAATCAAATTACTTCCTTGAAGTGACCATTGCATGTTCCCTTCGCTGACAGACCTGTGGAAGGGCCCTTTGTAAAAGGGATTCAGTGGTTCACTTTGTTTGGAACGCTCCTGCAAATGGTGTCCCCTTCCCGAAGTGCACTTCAAGGGTGCAAAAAACACCATTTGGAATGTGCTGATAATATGCAAGCATGTGCATATGTAAAATAACACTATCATCAACATTAAACATCATATAAATCAAAACTGCCTAATGTTACTGAATGAAATGTCGACCCAGGACGAGCTATATGACTGTGAAGCTTTGGGGTGTTGATGGATGAGATCTACCCCATCTATGTTTTGATCGTCATTCTGAATCCCATCCAGACGTAGTCTTTGACAAAAATCTGGTGGTTGTTGGCAACCTTTTTCATGCTGGCAGGGAAACAGTTAAGTGATATAATGTGACTACACTTGAACTATCAAATTCTGCATTTTATTTTAAACTATACTGAACCACCATGATAATACAGATGGTAAAACCACTTAATGAATAAGAGTTTATAAGTGCCCTGTCCATAAAACATGACCAAGTGTCATAGGCGTTGCACAGGGTCATTTACAGTTAACCAGTTAACTTTCCGTAGCATCTTTTTCTGTAAAAAATTATAAAATAAATAAAAAACATTACTATTTACTTTCTTCTTAGGCCATTGGATGTTTTTGTGTGAGGAAAAGTATTTACCGATAATCTTATCATTTAAGGTTAAAACAAAATTGCAAGTCAATACACAGTTTTAATATCTAGAACGGAAGATTTAGTCTTAAGAAGACTAAAATATGACACATTATAGATGCTTTTATGATGTTTGACACAATAGTGTTGTTCACACTGTATAGAAAAGAGCTGTGTAAAGTTTCTCTTTTTGTGTAGAAATAACATGCACATGGGTTTGAAATGACATTCAAATGAAAAAATAATGACAGAACTTACATGTTCGAGTGCAATACTTCTTTCTAGTACCAAGTACATCACAAAAATGGCCTTGCATTACACGCATAACTGCATAGCCCACATATTAAATCTATAAGTTAAAAATGGCTTACGCAATTCAATTCAATTACCCAACAGAAGTTGTTCCCTGAACTTGTTTGAACCTTCAGTAGCCCAAAACAGAATATGCTGGATATCTGCAGCTCTAAGATCATCTGTAATCAACCTGAATTTAAGGTGTTGGAGCGCCTCATTTCCTGCGTGAGCTCAGCGCTGACTGCCGCTGCGCATTAAGTGTGGTGAGAGAATCTAATTTTGATTAATCTGCTCATTTCCTTATGTCTGTCGGACATGAGGCAGAAAGGTGGGACCAGAGAGGACAGGAAGAGATTAAATCAACCCCCATCCCCTCCTCTCGCTCTCTCATGCAATTCCCCTACCACACCTCTCCTCACTCTCTTTCTACCGAAATTATTACATTACCCTTTCACAGAGTGACCATTAGCTCAAAACAGGGTCTGTCAGGCCCCGCAAAGCTGCCGTTATTTTGGATTATAGAGTAGTTAGAGCTTGTTGGAACATAACAGCAGGACAGCTGAGGCACTCAACTCTGGCACCGAGAATGAGGTAGTGCTGATGGAAAGTGCTTTTTTTTTTTTTTTTTAAGGAGGCACAGGGGTGGATTTGAATTCTCCAGATCACTGAGAAGCGTTTTCATATTCATGATAACATGCACGTTCCACTGACTGTCACCTCACATGCGGTCATAGGTCACATATGTTATTCATACAGTGTGTTTCTGGATTCACTGTTTTAACTGTTAAAATGATTTAATAAATCAAGAGGTGCAAATGCAGCACAATTGCAACAACATCACTGCATGTCAATGGCATGACATCTTTTGATGATTCATGATGTTGTCTACTATATATATATATATATATATATATATATATATATATATATATATATATATATATATGTATGTATATATATATATATATATATGTGTGTGTGTGTGTCTGTATAATGAGTAAATGTCAAAATTAATTTAAATGTAAATATTAAAGGCATGCTTAAATGAGCTCCATTCAAATCATTGTATCTTTTATTTAGATTATCATTGCAATTTTTTTGATAAATAGATGTGGACAAAAAAAGTGCATCATGTCATTGGTTTAACTTCCCTGAAATGGAGCGATAAATGTAAAAATTTCCAAAAGGGGTAAGAATTTTATTGTTTTAAGGTTTGCCATACCCCTCTGCAGGACACATAATACTTAATAAGTGTCTTTCTAGGACATTTGTAAATAATTTCTAATTCAATAGTGAGTAAATCAGGTCTCGAACCGGATGAGCATCAGCCTTACGTAATCGTAGTTTGAGATAATCTTATTTTACACACTGCATTTGCCCGTTTATGAAAATAAAACAGTGAGTCACTGGCTCCAGACAACACTGTCTGTTAGGTTTGGGAATATTGCCTCATCTTCTCGCCTGTTCTTATTCCAGTCCCTTGTGTCTTAGCAGATCTCAGTATTAAATGGATAGAAAGCGAGCATTAAATCACACCACTGTGAACTATTATGCGCAGTTGTCGCATTCTGGGAAACTAAGAGTGCAGAAGTGGTCTGAGGGATAAGCACAGTGTTGACTTCATATCTGTCTTCCTCAGTATGTATTGATCCACTGTAATACAGGTTTAGTTGGACCTGTTCTGAGTCCTCTCAGCAAACAGGATCGGTCAATAGTGCCCCGCAGGCTTTGACAAACTCCTCCATCTGTTCAGTGAGCTCTGTGACGGCTGTCTGAAGAGAACGGCCACAGACTAATGCATCCATCCATGGATCCATCCATCCATCCATCCATCCATCCATCCATCCATCTAAACTTGCAATTGCAATTATGAAGGCAGAATTGCGTGATATAAAGTTGCAATTGTGTGTTACACAGTCAGAATTGCAAGATATAAACTCATAATTCTGACTTTATAACATGTAATTGCGAGTTTAGGCTATATCTCACAATTTTGAGAAGAAAAGTCAGAATTGCGAGATATAAACTGCCAGTTGTGAGAAAAGGTCAGAATTGAAAGATAAAAAGTTGCAATTATCTTTTAAATTGTTTTATTCAGTGGTGGAAACAAGCTTGCATAAAAAGGTCCAATAGATGACAATAATGTATAAATGTATGAAATATTTTTTTTCATAGATTTATTACCTTGTGCATTTGAAAATGAATCTATTCTCCTTCACCCCCTTTTTTGTCTTGGGAATTAGTTTGGGTCATTTATAACTTAGACTGCAGGTGCAGGCAAAATCTTTTTCCCGTGTTCAGTGTTGGTTTCATAATAATATTATTTTTCATATTTGGCTGAGGCAGGCTGAATGTATATGTCACTCAGGGGAAACGTCTGAACTCACTAATTCCAGGAGTTTTACTTTTCAAAACAAATCAATATGACCTCCACAAAATGTATTGGGATAATCAATCATTCAAGAGCTCAGACTGTTTTAAAATTCTGTCTTCTGTCAGCAAGAGTTGACAGATTATATTACCATCCACAGCAACTCATCTCATGTGGAATAGACAAGACCAGTGGACTGTTGCTGTCAACCCACTAACACTAATTAAATGTACCCACACAACATGTGCTTGTGAATGAATCTGTTTTAATAGCATTTAAGACAAATCAATACTCCAATCATTTTATTACTTTAACAGAGGGAAATTTAATGTGGATTTTCAATATGTGTCTCTGTGAGGAACTGGTACTTTAATATCTTTGGCTCTTGAGTAAATGGCAGTTGTTGTGTAATCAGATCTAAAGAGCTCGTGGAAGCTTCCTTAACTCAAAACTACACGTGATGGAAAAAGGTCAATACTGTAAAATTAAAATAAAATATGACCCACCGGTTCAGAACCACTGCCATAACATCCAGTAGCATAAAACCTCAAAACATGCATGTTTTCTCATTTTGTAAGGTCAAGTTGTTGGTTGAAAATTCAATTACTGAAAGTGTAAAATAAAAAAAAGCAGTTGTCGTATAATTTGTAGAGGTGTTCCTTGAAGGTCTTTTTTCTCATGCTTTTTGCATGATAATGATCTATGGCTCTAATAGATGGAAAACATGTTCCGTGTTGTCAAACTGCAAGGGATTTTACAGGCACACACACACACACAAACATGTCTGTCCCGCAATAATCTAAGCGCCGTGAAAATAGCCCTTACTAAATTACACACGCTGCTCCCCATCCAGGATGGTAAAACATCATCTGGTCGGTAGAGTTTTTCAAATCAATCAGATGCAGTTCAGCATCAAAACAACATTACTTATCTGGAGCTCTTGATTTCCAATCCATCTGTCAGCCTGCCTCAAATGAGGAATTTCATTACTTTGAACAAGTTGTAGGGGGTGATTGAGGAGGTGGGTGGGTGGGTGGGGGGGGGGGGGGGGGGGGGGGGCGGGGGCGGGGGGGGCGGGGGGCAGAACACATAGATCATGTTATTGTAGGTAGATCCTGTACAGCGGTTGGGCAGGCCTCACTGACTTCTGAGGGCCGAGCGAGTGGGTTTCAGGGCTAATGACCGTAGCTAAAAACATGCTGGACTGGTTGGATGCCGTGTGTGTGTGTGTTTAAATGTCTGCGGCCCGCTTTCCGTCACTCCCGCTGTTTGTCATGAGCTCAGAGCTGTAAGTCATTCTGGCAGCTCGGCTAGTTTGACATAATTGAGATATTTGGCAAATATTTCTTTCTAAGAAAGAAGGAAATATGGTCCCTGGCCAAGGCACTATGGTCTGTCATAGAGCTGAGTGAAATCTTGCTTTATAAGCTCTATTTTGGCATATAGGAGGCTGTACTGACGGCTTTGATGGAGGACTTTTGCTGGTGTAGTGTAAATATATTGGAGCAAACATGCTTTAATAAGAGCTTGTTCATTTCACATTATAGTAAATATCTGAAGTGAAGAAAGATATTATGATATGATATATATATATGAATAACACAAGGTTGCTCTACAATATATATATATATATATATATATATATATATATATATATATATATATATATATATATATTGTAGAGCAACCTTGTGTTATTCATTGTCATTTATTTCATTAACACTAAATAAACATTAAAATGCTACAAAAGAAGATTTCTATTTTAAATAAATGCGTTTGAACTTTCTATTCATCAAAGAATTTTTGAGGAAAAAAAGTTTTATCATGGTTTCCACCAAAATATTAAGGATCAAAAATAGTTTTCAACATTGATAATAATAAGAACCATTATTAATAATTGAGCACCAATAATAATTGATAATAGAGCACTAGTTCAGCACATTAGAATGATTTCTTAAGGATCATGAATATATTAAAATTGCAATATATTAAATTAGAAAATGGTTATTTAAACTGTAGTAATATTTCCCAATATTGCTGTTTTTATTTTTGATGCTGCCTTGGTGAGCATAAGATACTTCCTCCAAAAACATTAAAAAAAACAAAAAAAAACCTTAATGATTCCAAATTTTTGTGTGTGTGGTTCAGGACAAAATGTCCTCACAAAGATGGCAATATCCAAAATCCTTGTCCTTGTGGGGACATTGTTTGGTCCCCATGAAGAAAACAGCTAAAAATACAGAAAATTTGTTGTGAGGGGGTAGGTTTAGGGGATATAATATACAGTTTGTACAGTGTAAAAATCATTATGTCTGTGGAATGTCCCCATAAAACATCAAAACCCAACGTCCAAATGCAAGTGGGTATCATTAAATAGGAATAAAGTTCAAATATGTAGTCAGAGCCATGACATAGTGGATTGCACTGGCATGTTGTGGTGCCCATGTGGACAATTCAAGCTTGAATTTGCCTTGCAACATTATTTGATCCTGTCTGTTCTTTTATTAGTTAATGTCCTTTCTGTATAATACTATGAAATTCAATATCTATATACCTCCAGTCCACAGCATCTAACTGTCAGCAATCTGGAGCACTGGCCTTCATAATGTGATTCTAATTGAACCCTTTGGAGGTTCTTAGACTGGTGACAGTCTGATTTTAAAGCATTTGACAAGTGTACAATGACTAAAGGGTTGCCTGCTAATTATTCATGTCATTTCAGTGGATTGAAGCCCAAATTGCACACTGTGTCCCTTTAAATCCATCACTGTACTAAAAGCGAATAGTTAATGACTATAACATGGCACTAAATTATTCATTCAAAGAAGTAATGAAAATATGTTAATTAGACAATTGCTATTAAAGAGTCTATCAGCATCTCCTTGCCCAACATGAAGTAATTATTGAACGATATTCTGATTGTGAAATATTAGTGGTCAAGGGTGTCATGCACAGATTTGGACACGTGAATGAGTGATTTCAGCCAAAGCGTTTTAAACACTTTTCTGTGTGTGTGTGTGTGTGTGTGTGTGTCTTGGTAAACCGTACATTATGGGGACAAAACGTCCCCACAAAGAGGGCAATATCCGAAATCCTTGTCCTTGTGGGGACAGTTTTTGGTCCCCATGAGGAAAACATCTTATAAGTGAAAAGTGATGGGTTTTTTTTGAAAATGTAAAAGTTTTCTGTGATGGGTAAGTTTAGTGTAAGGGGATAGCATATACAGTTTGTACAGTATAAAAAAAGTCTCCATAAAACATGAAAACACAATGTGTGTGTGTGCAATAATCATGCAACTTAAATGATCAAATACAACAACAACAACAACAAAAAATGTATTCCAGGAGGCACATTTGAATGGGCATTTCACTTCTGTTAGTGGTTTTAAAAATCAAAAGCACAAAAATCAGTGTCATTTTGTACAATCTCAGCATCTATTCTGGAATGTTTCATAAGAAACCTCTTGTCCCAGGCTCTCATTCAACTGCAACTAATTATGCAAAGGAAATCACACGCTCTTCATTTTTTTTCACCTCTCCTTTTTTATGACTTTCTCGGGGTAAAGCAACAGAGGTCTATTCTAGAAGTTCATGAACAGCTCAGTCAGAAGCGGTCCCTCTTTGTCCTGTCCCTCAGTGCTTTGGCTAAAGACAGTCTCTGTCCATCCCCTCAGCTGACGAGGCTGAATTAATTCCCATGGTGCTGATAACTCCAGCATGCATGCGACCTCATGGTTCAGATTACAAGCGGGGGATTCATTCCTTGTATTCTGTCGGTCACCTCGGCATCAATTGCAGCAGTAAGCAGCGTGTGGAGAAGAGAATAGATGCTATCAGGCGGAGAGCAGCTGCTGGGAGACTGAGAGTCTGTGCTTGTGCTGTGAGAGAAAAAAACAATAATGTGACACAGTCCTCCAATCTGCATCTCACTGATGACTACTGTTAATACACTACTTCCTGTTTATTGTTGATCAATTATTTAACTTTAGCTTTATTAAGGTGTCAGGGCATATGAGGAAAACTCTTTTGACTTGAAGAAATACACAACCACTTTGCAACTATACCCTGATTATTTTTATTTATTTATTTATTTTTAAATATTTATATTTGGTAACACTTCATTTTTAGGTGACGTAGTTACACGTTACATGTACCTACTGTACTATAATATTACAAGTAACTAACCCTAAACCAAGCCCTAACCTTAACCCTATTAATGCATCTAGTTAATTAATATTACTCAGTACTTGTTTGTGTAATGTCACCTTAAAAATAAAGTGTAACCTTATATTTTTAGCAATCGATAAATGTCATACCTTTATGGAGGAAATATGTTGTGAACATTGACGTTTAGTGATGGAGACACTTGAATAACTACTGGAACTTCCTCAATAACCTCAACTGAAGTATCTCAGCCTCAGTTCATTCATGCAATTTTAACCATGTAGTTTTGAACTTCTTTTGAACCTGAAGACTAGCACTTGTATAATTTTGCATGATCTGAACGCAAGACTGCGAAAGCAATTTCATTATGTAATTATTATAATTTTAGGCCTATTAGGAACTCAAAGGGATATCTTACTGTTATTAAACCTCAAATTATTTGGCGTCAAAAATCTTTGAGATTCCATTTGCCATAAAACAATATGATTAATTGTCCAGATAAGCTCTGGTTTTCGCATTCGGGACTGATAAGCGTGCTGTGAAGAAGGAAACACGATGTGATGTTTTATCAGCACCTTATCTCACAATGTAATCATGCTAATATCTGCAGATCAGTGTGTGTCGCAGGGGGAAATGGATAGTGCTGAGTAATGTCTCCTCTCAGTCTGTGCCGCCCATGCCAGCACTGATGTAACCATGCCAGTAACTGAGTCTGCCGTCTCAGATATTGAGTCTGGGAGCGCACAGCCAAGCACTAGTCCCCGTGCCCTGTCTTTGAGACTCGAAGATAGTGACCGCCGTTCTTGTGTCCTTATATTGCTAACCTAAAACAAACCACGTCTTCTAGTCTTTCTCTTTTACAGAGATGAGACTCAAGCTTTGGCATAATTGTTGGATGAGCCAGTAGTTGGTTCCAAGGCTTGAGGCTTCAGTTACAAATGTGCAGTAGCTGATAAATCATATTACTTCATCACGCTGTAATTTATCTGCAAACATAGACTCTGTAATACCATCATGATGACATGTATGCTTATCTCATGAGCTTGCACATTTTAATAAGTGGTGTGAAGTCTCAAAAGCCCCCACTGTTCCTTAGTAAGTTGCCATTTTATCCTTCAGCCCACTTATTTAGACACTTTAAGGTGAATTACATCATCTAAGTATGCGGCACAATGAATAACCACATCAACCAGGAGCTCGAACCACTGTCGGATGATAGAATGAAAAGCTCAGACATTTGAAAATGACAGGTGATATTACCTTTCAGCAAAGATTCTCCAGATCCTAGGAATGTGGGGACATAGAGATCCGATTAGACTGATTACCTCATCATTGTTTAGAGTGGTGGGAAGGCACTGGATGACTGCATGCACTGTGATGGACTGGAAGGCTGAACAATTAATAGTTTATGCAACTGAGATGAGTGCTGCGCTAAAGCTGTGAATGACTGTGAGTGGGATTACTGTGGCCTCAATGGACTGAATGACTGAGAACTAATGGCCACTGGGGTCACTGACACTGATATCTGCTTCTCAGAGAAACAAAATGCCAGACATTGCAGGCAGACTTGTAGAGCTGGATTTGTCTTGGATTTCAGATTATAGCATATGTTGTAATACATCATTCTAGTCAACCGGACATGTTTCTCTTTGTTTCTCTGTAGCTTAAGACGTTTCAGGCCTCATCCAAGTGACTTCATCACCTTGATTGATGGTGGAGGTTCCTCTGCATTTAACCTTGCTACACAACACAGAAGCAGCAACACTCTAAAGAGGAGATCTGGGGGGAAAAAAGGTTCACAGGTTAGCAGGTTAGTGAAGTTAAGGTTTAAGGCCCCATTATTGGCCCAGTTTACACCTGGTATAAACTAGGTGATCCAATCAAAAGTTGCCGGCCAAGACAGATAGCCTTTTACAAAATGTTGTAACTTGCATCTCAGATGCAGTTTCTGTGACCATTTTTGTGAATAGGGTCTCTGATTTTACTACATCGCCATGTTACTGTACTTTAAGACAGTTATACTGTCAAAACAAAAAGTTATGGAAGCTGGAGAAGTTCTTTGAAGTCTTGGGCATGAATATGTAAACCAAGGATGTCCAATCCTGGAGTTCAACTTTCAAGGTGTTTTACTCAGCTCTATTTAAACACATCTGAACCAGCTAATCAAAGTCTTCTCTTGCATTTGTAAGACTGTTCACCACCCCTTAGGAAAATTGTCCATGATTTTGTGATCGATTACTGTTTGTATTACCATAGTTTCCGAAAAATATTATTAAATGGTGGATAACATCGTAAAAGAAAATTTCAAAAAAACAAAAAAAACATACCATTCTGAAACGTCCTGTGAAGTTCGTGCTTGCAAAGTCCGTGCTTGAAATCCGTTTATCACAATCGTCTTGTTCGTTAACATTGTCAGGGTCTGAACCGGGCTCGAAATGGTTTGAAATTGACGCCATCGTTAATATTTACATCTGAGTAGAGCTCACTGTTATGAAGGGGCGTGACATTTCCCAACACGCACAAGCGCTGCCAATCACAACAGCACATTTCGTATTTCGAAAGGAGGGGCTTCATCGAAAATGACGTGTTCAACCAGACTGGGGAGAGAGGGGCTGTAATAATGTAAAATATGTGATAAATAATGCGTTTTTTGAATAATCAAGCTTGAAAACATATTCAAGTACTAGTACAAAATCAAGACTTCGTGAAAGGCATGTTATTAAATGCTTCAACACTACCCTGATACGCTTTTCTAATACATTTATTAGATTACAAATGGAATGTTCCAACATGTGTTTCAGAGTCTGACTACCTCTTGAGTTTCACCCCATTTCACTCTTGAAATCTTCAACTCTCCTACAACTCCAACAATTACTGTAGTCTTGTGGTGCCACTGGGTGCAATGAGGTTAAATGCCATGGCGTTTCACCATCAGGCCACTTGGATAAGTGGTGAAATGTGTTCAGATAAAAAGAAACATCCAGTTGACCACAATAATCTACTAGAACATTCTATTATGACCTAAACAAATGAGAATCTTCCCAGAAATACTGTTACACAGAATTGTATATTGCAGCTCACAGATTTACATAACTTCTTGACAGGTGGCACGGCAGACCACCAGGCAACAATGTCTGTGAATTCTAAA
The DNA here is from genome assembly GCF_965113295.1 of Leuciscus leuciscus. NCBI lineage: Eukaryota > Metazoa > Chordata > Actinopteri > Cypriniformes > Leuciscidae > Leuciscus > Leuciscus leuciscus. Next base: position 10,564,185 of record NC_138741.1, read on the forward strand.
ACTGTTCCACTAAATCATACATTCATCCATGTACGACTCCTCTACACCCATGCTGGGTTGCCTTGAACCATCCCACCCGCTTGGCTATAGTGGAAAACATCCCCCTCCCTTCACTCAACCCCCCTATTCCTCTAGCCTCACGGAAGAAGTGATGACAGTGGTGTCAGCACAGGTCACAGTGATACACAGAGTCTGTTCGCACCATGCTGCCAATTCCTATTCTTTCTCCTTTTCTTCCTCCTCTCCTGTCGCTAGTTTTCTGGGTAGGTTCACAGGGTCCAAATTCCTGCCCATCAGCAGCTCCTCTTATGGCTCAGAGGTGTGGGGTTTCCACCTCTCTCGGCTTATGGGCTCACTTGATGTGGTCTTGAAGCCAAACTCAAATAGGATAATGCTTCTTTTAGGCATATGTAACCGATTTGACCTAACTGTAGCACATCTTGTTTTTGACCAAGTGTGCAACAGAGCTACACTAGATGATGTGATGAGAGTTTATATAGCTCAAGGTCAGATGTGCTATACTTTCTGCTTTTTCACAAATGGCGCTGTGATTAAAGGTAATCCATCATTGTTCACCAGCCAGATCATCTAAATTAGTCGTTAATCTGTAAATAAAGCAGTTCAGTGGCTGATAAAAGAAGTTTTGCTGCAGATTAAATGCATTTGTTTTCATTCCATTACTAACAGTTAGCCATTATCTAGTCTTATCATTTACTGTAACATATCTTAAAATAAAATGAAGATAGTGGTGTCCGATTCGTAAGCTGATTTACATTAACCAAGCAGTAGTTTTTATTTTTGTAATAAAGTCAAAAGTAAAAATCAAGTACTTTTGTACTTTTACTCAAGTAAAATTGAAAAGGGGCACTTTTACTGGAATAACATTTTATTAGGGTATCTATAGTTTTACTCAAATGCTTGATTTGTACACTTCGTTCACTACTGTAGGTGTCCCTCAGAAAGGACTGCATTGACAGATGTACATAGACATTTTTAATCAGTCTGTGCTAAAGAACTTAATTTCACAATAAAGTAAGAGTATTAAGAGTATACTCTTAACACTATTAAGAGATAACAACTCTTCTAATTTGAGACAACAGTGTTTGACTAAATGCGGAAGGCAGAACCTGTAATACCTCTCAGATGGAATTCAGTCTGGCTTTGTTCGACTAATGGCAGCTTTGGCTCGTCAATCTCAAATCATCATGTCGGCTATGTCATATTGATTTTTTTCAGAAAGTAGTCCTAAATTGGGCTTTCTTTATCAATCTTAAGGCTTGTTACCAGGCAACAAGATGACCAAACTCACTGGCCTGTTAACACAGGCACGACTTTGCTGACTATATTTTCTTTTTATCCAAATGCTTTTTTTCTTACACTTGGTTTTTGTTTGTTCAAGAACATGTTTGTCATTTATCGAAGATGTCTCGCCTCTCACATTATACTCCCAAATATATTCCTACAGGACAGTTTATGATGCCCTGGATGATAGAAAATATTTGGGGTATTATGTAAATTCAGTGTGACTATAGCTGTACTTTATTGCTGTTTACTATAGCTGCATTTTAATTAAATGTCCAATTATATGTTGGACCTACAAATCTTCAAATCAATTATTCTAGTATTAATTATGTGTTTTCTGTTAAAATGTCAAGGAAGACATGTAAGTAGAATTCTTGACTGAGCTGTCGTGATTATTTTTTATGAATAATTCAGAGATTTATCATTTGTTCAATCACAGTTGGACAGGGTATGCTTATGTTTTCACAGCCAATATTTCATAGATGATTGTCTTTCCTAATTTCACTCATGATGAGAACTTGTCTACTACAGGAAGAGTCTTTACTTATCTTGACTTTACTTGTCTTTACTTACATACATATATACATACATATATACATACGTATATATACATACGTATATATATATATATATATATATATATATATATATATATATATATATATATATGTGTGTGTGTGTGTGTGTGTGTGTATTTATGTATGTATGTATGTATATATATGTATATGTGTGTGTGTGTGTGTGTGTGTGTGTGTAAATGTGTGTGCGTGCGTGTGCGTGCGTGTGCGTGCGTGTGCGTGCGTGCGCGTGCGTGCGTGTGTGTGCATGCGTGTGTGTGTGATAGAGAGAGATGGAATGAGACTGTATAATGACATCTCCTACATTATTCACACTCCTGGACTTAATTTCTCTGTTTGTGTGTTTACATACTTTAATTTTTTTCCACAGTTGTTCTAACACTACTTATTTGTTGTAATAATAATTCAGCTTGGTTGTTTAGAAAAAAGGAGGAGAGTGAGTAAGAAAAAAAAAGGGACAATCCAGACAACCAACAAATCATCATGAAAATGTTAATGAGAAACGAAGAGACAAAAAAAAAGAAAAAAAAAAAGAGATGAAACACAGGCTGCCCATACAAATTACTGTAATAAGCAGATCTACATTAAGGCTGCATAATATCCCCCACTGCATGGCTTATCACAAAGAAAAGCACCCGAAACGTCTATCTGGAGTGATTCTGAATTAATGTCTCATTACTCTTAAGCATCATCATTTTTGGATTTCATATCAAAATGGCAGCAAATTACACAGTAATTAGATATTTTGAGGGGGAAGAATTGCTTCTGGCAATAGATAAAATTACATCTCGGCTCAATGGGATGTGCACTGATGTTGCCTGGAGAAGACACCAGCTATCAATCGTTGGACGCAAAGTGTGTGTGAGAGCATGTGTGTAAGGGTGACCTCACTCTATGAGCTCAGAGCACCAGGCATGCTTTACGGCCGCCACTTTATGGAGTCAGACCGCATCTTTGCTCCGCATCTGCGCTGAGCTGATCACAATCTCTAGACGCCCAGAACATTTACAACAGGCTGAATATAATGTAGGAAACTCTAGATGTCTGTTGTCAATCGATGTTGTCATGCATGCTTCCAAATTAGTGTTTCTAACATATGTTGTTTATTGTTTGGATAGCGCTAACTAAGCAAGTCAAGTCACCTTAATTTTTATAGCGCTTTATACTAAACAGATTGTTTTAAAGCAGCTTCACAGTGATCAACAGGAAAATAATGATTCAGTGATGATGCAAACATAGTGACAGAAACATTTACAGTACAAGCTTGCTCATTGGGTAACCTCAGCTGGTAAACTTACCATATACAGTGAAAATAATATACATAGACAATATGTATAAATGCAGTTAAACATATTTAATGGGAAAAACATAAAATAGGTCAGGAACATTTGCGGCATGTGAAAACAATTAATATGACGTTACCGGAAGTTACACATCATTTACATTTTAGTTTGTTTTTTAATCGTTGTTCAAAGTTATGTTCGTTATATACATTTGTATTATATACATTTAACATTGCAGGTTTTAAGTTAATGTTTATTACATTATAATAGGGACATGCTAGTTAGCATGATGAGGTTTTGTTTGTGTAGGCTGTCTTGATTATTCATGTGAATTGCATAATCTAGGTTAATTGGGATTAATTGTATCATCACGTCGTCATCTGCTGAATAATTTTTTTGTTTTGTTATAATGCTTATTAGTATGGAAGCTTGTTTCCGCCACTGAATAAAAATGTAAAAGATAATTCTGACTTTTTCATCTCACAATTCGGACTCTTCTCTTTCTCTGACTCTTTTCTCAGAATTGTGTTATAAAGTCCAATTCTGAGGGAAAAAAAGACTGACCTTTTTTAACTGACTTATTCTGACTTTATAACACTTGCGCCTTTACACCATGCAATTCTGAATTTGTATCTCGCAATTGTGACTATATCACGGAATTTTGATTTTGAAGTCAGAATTGTGAGATAAAAAGTCACAATTATCAAGCGTAGCGTTAGTTCTGGCAGGTCACGTTAGTCAAGCTCGCGTCAGCTGACCCTCAGCTGATCCACATCTACCTATAGGAATACGACACCTATCACCGTATACATACTGTATATAAGCTCCTTCAGTATTATCAGCAGCTATCGCGTTTCTCAGGAGCTAATTACCCTCCTCCATCCCCAGCTCCTCCTCTCGCCCAGTCAGGATTTGGCATTCTGATTCCCCTTGAATCAGAATAAATTCTCGAAATATGTTGTACTTTAAAATTTTGAATTAAATATATTTGCAAACTTTCATGTTGGTTCTGTTCTGTTTACCCTAAGGGGGGTTATTGCTGCTCTCCCTGCTCTTATCCATGCTAGCCTGCATGGATGCGCAGGGAGTTCTCGCCCAGAACGGAACCATACCGCCAATCCAAACTGTATGCTAATTGTCAATCGTATTTGACGGTAGTGGTCCTGACAGAAACCTTTTTTTTTGGTTTATTCCATGTCAGAAGCAAACTTCCATATATTAGTGAACAATTTTAAAGCAGATTTTTGTTGTTCAAGTGAATTGTTACATTACTAGTCAAAGGTTTGGAATATTTCTTAAACGTTTTTATGCTCACCAAGGCTGCATTATTTGATAAAAAAATACAATAAAAACGGCAGTGACATATCACAATTTAAAATTACAATTTTCTATTTAAATATATTTTTTATGTTTTGTTTTAATCAAATACATGCAGCTTTTTGAAACATTTGACTGGTAGTGTATATTAACATTTATCAGTTAATACTGATGTGACCCTGGATCACAAAAACAACACATTGTATGGGTCAAAATTATGGATTTTTCTTTTATGCCAAAAATCATTAGGCATTAAGTAAAGATCATGTTCCATGAAGATGTTTTGTAAATTTCCTACCATAAATATATAAAACATTTATTTTTGTGAGTGAATGCAGCACAATCACGAACATAAATGTAGAACTTTAAAGGTGATTTTCTCAACGTTTAGATTTTTCAAATAGTTGTATGTCGGCCAAGTATTGTCCTATCCTAACAAACCATACATCAATGGAAAGCTTATTTAGTCATCTTAAAATGGTCACATATAATGAATATTATATATAGTGATTGAGATACTGTACAATGATATTTTTCACAGTTAATTTTTGGCAATCACAGCCACCAGTTCTAACATTTATTTTAACAGACTTGTTTTTTACAGAGAGATCTTTGGACCAATAATAAAAAAATTTAAATAAAAAAAAATAGATCTATCTTCACCTCCCAATCATCATTTTTAAAGGGAAATCTAGAAGCCTGAACCCCTCAGCAATATTTCAGAATAATTCCACAAATAATTATGAGTCCTCTTCACTGAGGGCAAATGTGACTATTACGTGTCATACTGGTACATAATGAAGCATGAAGGCTGGAGATGCGAGGAGCATCTGCAGAGTCATAGACTGATGGGGATCTCATTTCCTAGCGGACCCTTGGGGCCCCCGTAGCACATCTGAGGCCCTGCCCACTCAACATCCATCTCGCCCTCCACCCGCTTCTGTCCATGCTCTGTCAAGTTCACGGCTCGTGTGCCATCAGTGGCCAAGCTGTGTGGCGATTGCATCGAGTCCCCTGACAAGAGGGATGGAGAGAGGTACGACAAAGCTGGAGGATGGGGTCGTGCAATTGTGTGGGCAGCATATTAGGTATTACAATGGCATCCTGTCTTATGAATTTTGCCGTCACGAGCAGGGTTAAACCATGAAAGATCAAACCTTCAGTATGCAAGTTTAGTAAAAAAAAAAAAAAAAAACTAATTAAATTCAAATAATTCAAAGCTTTATTGTCCTTTAACTGTCTCCCCATCTGCCTTACTCCCTCTAGGAATATCATGTGTTATTTCAATTAACTCCAGGTTAAATGAACATCAGCAGATTCGGGGGATGAGGGGAACATGTGACAGTTTTTTTGGTTTTGATGAAGTTAAAGACAGAATTACCCTGGGCAAATCTAATTAGAATTGTTAACGTGCCTACCACACCCCCTTTTGAAAAGTCTTGAAATGAGTTACCACACTTTTTTCCTCCCATTATTTATTATTTCATGTTGACACATTCTAATTTCCAAGATCTGGGGATGATTAAATTAAGACCATTAATATGGTGAGCGAGTCCCACCGCCGACAATCGCGGGCACCCACAGCATGTATTTAAATATAGATTTAATATCTAGGAACGCAGAGAGAGTGTTTTCATCAGTGGTCTTAAAGTGCTTAGTGTGCAGTTCGGGGAGATGTGCTCCTAAACATCAAAAATACATTTCTGCGAAAGGGGGAGGGATTTTGTCTTTAATGAGAAGTTGAATCCCATCTCCAGTCATCCTCCACCTTTCTGGGTACATTAGGCAGGAGAGCGCGCGCAGAAATATCCACGCAAATTTAATTATGTTCATATTAAAGGAGACTCTGACAAGGGAGGTAGCTGTGCTGCATGGATGAGAGGCTTCAAGTTGTTCTGGTGCAGTAGCTCATCCTGGATTGATGATTTAACAGCAGAACTCTGGCCTTGACAACCGAACAGATGTGAAGAACAGAACTCTTCTACAGAACAGTCCAAATCCAGCTCAGCAGAATTGAACCTGCATTATTATTATTTTTTACAGATTGAAATAATGCGTTGACATCCATGAAATGCTCACTTTGAAGGCCTGAAATGTGCAGTCCAGAAAACAGTGTAAAAATGATGTGGAAATACTGTCATAGAGGTGGCTCATAATTTTAGAACGGTGAAATGGGGGAAATAATGCTGACTTTGACACCAGCACTGTTTGTAAAAAGCTTGATAGGAAAATGGCATGTATCAAATTGCAGCACTGGAAACCTTTGGCTTCTGCCAGGAACCTTTATGTTATCTGCAAGAATACGTAGAATCGTTTTGAAAAGTGATGTTGATTTGTGACCTTTTTGCAAAATGGTGTGTGATGGCCATTATCTTACAGGAAATAGGGACCTAGCGGTTAAAGCGTGAACTTTAAGCTACGAGACTCATGTGGGGAACTTGAGTTCAAATCCACAGATCTCACCTGATTTTCTGAAGGGTGTTGCACATAAAATGGGAAAGCACTTTATCGATCTGTTAAGCTCTAATTTGATTGGTTGCTGTTAATACAACGAGCATGTTTAAATGATTATTCAACCTTCACGTCGTTCCGAACTTGTATAATTTTCTGAGGAACACAGTGGATGATATTTTAAAAAATGTTGGCCATTGGGATTTTGTTCTCATAGACTTGCAGTCACGTTTATCGATGTTTCTGTGAATTTTTGCTTTCAAAATCCAGTCATTTCAATTGGAATCAGTACGATAGGGAATTTCGTGTGAGAGCGAACTATTTCCCCACAGAGATTTTGCAACTGGTTCACAGCATTGACTAACAGAAAGCTGCTTGGTTTGACTTTTTTGTAAGCTGTGGTTCATATATTGCTGTACTATTGACAAAATGTCACAGAAATCCTACTAAAGTGACTGCACCTTTAGATATATTTTTTTTTTGCATGTACCACAGAAGAAAGTAAGTCATACATGTCTGGAGAAACATGAGTGAGAAGTACATTTAAGGGAATTATCTCTCTACAGATAAGCACTTGATTTGCAAAGATAATGGCCAGGATAAAGATATTAAGTTTTGTGTGAACCACTCATTAGTTAACTAGGGAGTATAACTGTGTATTCCACTTTGTTGTCTTTAAAATATGTCTGTAAAATAGTCTGTCTTGTTACATTTAAGGCATCCACACACTACAAGATACTCCGGACGAATTTGGGCCCAATTCTCCCCTTCCGACACTCCTAGGTAAAGTACAGATTATCTTGATGGTTCTACAGATTATTTTATCCGATTTTCCTGTGGTGTGATGTGTATTAAGAGTGATTGAATCTGCTCAAGAACTTCGGGGCTGCATCAATCTTAAATCGTAAATATCCAACATGTTGAATATGTACGATCAGAAATCCTGTTGTGTGGGAGGACAAACTCGCACGCACTCTGTAGATTGTCACGTGGAACGAAACAATACCAAATCAGAAAGTGAGCTGACGGAAGACGGAAGTATTTTTTTTTACGCACGTTTTCTGTAAAAAGAAACCCAAACACTTTTATCACCATTTCTTTTTTCCCTGTCATCCGCCATGTTTGTTTACTCTAAAGTCACGCTTGACCGCTAGAGATTTTGCAAGATTTCCAGTGTCTTTGTCACATCACAGCACTCCACACACTATAGGAACAAAACTGTTAAATATGTTTGTTTTTTATTGTTTTGGTTTCTCACATTTAGAAAATCTCATAAGATTGTAAAAATCTTTTTATGTGGGCCAGCCTTCAGAGGGGCAAAAGTTCCGATCCCTGAGTCTGTAAACATTTTCCATTAGGCCATGCCTAATCTTAATGCCCACTACACTAATCTAGTGCAGACACATTGAGAATTACTGCATCCTCTGTAAATTAGCCCTCTGAGCATCATAATGTGTTTCTGTTTGTGTGTTTGTTGTAGATCAGGTTGTGTCTGGTTGATCTATTATGTCATAAGAGTGATTATGAATTGGCTCTGATTCTCCACACTGTCCTAATTAGTTCTGGGTTCGTGTTTAAACCTGCGTCCTTTCTTCATTGATTTGTTTTTGTGAGATATTATCATAGTCTTAAGCTGAGGCATGTAGAAAATCCAAATTAATTACTTAATGTACAAACACACAATCATCCCCTGTCTACACTGAGTAAATTTGATGACAGCATTCACCTGGACATCATTATAGTGAATCATTTCCACTGCTTCCCTGTGTTAAAGCTTCTGGAAAAAAAAATCCATTACAGAAAAATATATGCAGAAAACTCTCATTTAGGAAGACAGCGGGGATTTTTCAGTCTGCCAGTAGCTGACAGTGCATCAACACATTCCTGAATATGCAGTTTGATATTCATAATCTGCCCAGCAGTGGGCTGTTGTGACCAGTTTTAATCTCAAAAGCTGTTGTTTGCGGTGAGTTGATGTGTTTATCACGACTCAGACTGGGAAACTCCCTTGACTTTAAGAGTTTCTCGACCACCTCATTTGAATGTAACTGAGATTAAACTGTTTTTCATATACACCATCAAAAGAAAATCAATACAAAATACTCCACAAAAGAATGAACAACATGCGTTATGCAGGCTTACATCAGCCTGTTTGTTCATTGGGAAGAACCACACGGCCTAATGAATGGAAATGAATGTATGTTTTGCAGAGCCAAAATAGCCCATAATTACACAATTACCCTCTAATGGCGAAGGTATGCATCATTTACATCAACAAAACTTTAGGTTTGCTGCAAAAAATGCCTTTGAAATCACTTCGTAAACAAAGCAAAAGGCATGAAAAATATTAGCATTGTTTTGTAAGGTATGAAGATAGTGGCTTTATGATTGTTACTGCCATTATGGTGACGTTAAAATAACATATTTGGTGTGGAACAGACTATTATGACATTAAGTATCATATATCATCCCTGGCCTTTTTTTAGGAAAGTCCAAATCAATCCCACCTTCAATGCTTAAGTCATGTTCACACCAAGGACAATAACTATAACGATACATATATAGTTTGTTCGTTCTAAATATACAGTAAAAGAATGGCAGAGTTCACACACAACTATAATGATAACGGCACAGATAAATTATATTGTTGGAATCACTTTCAGAACGTTTTTTTCCAGCTGATGAACAATAAAAAATATTGTCAGCCAATCAGAATGGGGCTCGAGCATTTAAAGCGGCAAACAAGAAAAACTGTAGCATGTTTAGAATAAACAGAACGATTTCGTCTGCTGGTGTGGACGCTAATAATAATAATAATAATAATAAACTTTATTTTATATAGCGCCTTTAAATGTTACTTCTCATAGCGCTTTACACAGACAAGGATACAATGAGAAGGTAAAATGTTAATCGGTAGATAACAAGCGAAATAAAACATCAAAGCAATAAAACTCAACATGCAACTAACATACAAAATACAAATATAATATAGTTATCGTTATAGTGATCTTTATATTTGCTGTTCTTGGTGTGAACTGGCCTTTACTCTGTGGACGTTTCAGGTATTTTCCTGTTTCTTGTCTTGCGATTGATGTCTGCCTGATGTTGCGATTTAATTGCAGTCAGTGTGGGTATGACTAGTGTTGACTATTTCTCTTTTCTCATTTGCCACAAGTGTCTATTTTCTCTCTCCAATTGGAAGTAATGAAATAATACAGTGGTGTTTGAATTGGTGTGACCACTCAGACAGCTCTTGGGTTTCCAAATACAATTATGCAGTAAGTATGATGCTCAGTGATAGACAAAACAGCAGGAGCTCATGAATATGCATGATGTGTCTTGGAATATAAATTAACAGGGGCTGGCCTCTCAGCTGACCCACTTAGACTGTCAATTACTGTTTTGACAGGATAGCTCTGATAGGACAAAACCACAATCATTCTTAGCATTCACCATTTAATAATTTACCTGCGCATATGGGATCATTTAAATATCCTCAAACAGGCATAATCAATGACTTTTTGTGGATGTGTTGTACATTTGAATAAGATGGAAACACATTATTTTGAATGAGACAAAAAAAAAAATATATATATATATACTGTATACCCATATATATATATATTTCTATAATTTCCAGTCAGGCACTGAATAGAGTACCAATAAAGTTGTCTCCACTAATGCAAAGGCTGAATTTGGATTAGCATACTAATACTACTTATACTTCAGAAATGTTTCGCATAACGAAAGTAAAATGGCTTGCAAATGGCGTTTCAGGTTGACTTTAAAATAGATGAATAATATCAAATTAAACTTTGGGTATACAGGCAAACATCATCAAATTGGTGCTTTAACAGCAGAAAAAAATATATATACGATTGTAAGTTTTAGGGAATATACTGGACACTTGGAAAGCCAGAAATTTCTAAATAATAATCACAATTGAAGTCAACATCCATCCACTTTAGATGACACATTAAAGGCGACTGTCTCTTTCACATGCAAATGATTGCAGTGCTATGTGGGTAATAAGGAGCAGACTCCACTATTCAGATGTCTGCTACATTATCAGCACTCGCCGTGGGTATTCTGTATGAGTGAGTATGTGTGTGCGAGTAAGTGGCGAAGGAGACACAACACAGGTCTCTGTCTCTGCATGCATGTGTGTGTGTGTGTGTGTGTGTGTGTGTGTGTGTGTGTGTGTGTGTGTGTGTGTGCGCGCACGCATGCGCATGTATGTGCGTGTATTTTGGTGACTCAGTGCTGCTAGGTAATTGTTAGACTAAGAAGCCATTTTCTACTCCTAGCATGTGACATGGCCTGGCAGAGAACCAAATGAACTTTGACATTGTGGTTTTCTTCAAATGCAAAACAGTGACTCTTCAAAAGGAGAGAGGGAAAAGCACTTTTGGCTTAAATCCAAGGGTTGGGCATCATGCGTACCAGTTTAAGCTTGTGGATAATGTGACCTATAGGTGTATAAATGAGTTTTTGTGCCTCAGGCTATAAAAATGTAGACCAGGTAAGAACCAGTGATGAATAATACAGGTGCCTGTTACATTTTCTGAAATAGTGTTTTGCCAGGTGCAGAAAACCTGATGGAGTTCCAAATAAACGCTTGGGAAGACCATGTCCACATAATCCTGCCAATCACAACAGAGCAAGACTAAAATAACAGCTGCTTTCCTCACCTCACTCTGACAATTCTGCAGTAATTTGTGTTTGGTAAGATGAAACACCTTGCATTTCTTTAATTATTATAACTTATAATGACTAGTTGCTATTCTCAAATAGCAACTAGTCATTTTAACACCATCCCAACCCCAATAGGTCTACTCTCCATTGCCCCGAAAGGAGCTCTGCACATGTACATAACTTCACAAGCTGCCAGCAAACACAAGTGAAGAAAATCAATAACCATCCAAGACTCTTGAGGACCCGCTCAACGCCCAGTCCCGCAAACCTATCAAATCACTGCAATCTTATTATCTGCCTAGTGACAACCATCCTCCCTCCTTACCCCCATCCCGTCCCCTCCTCCGGCCTTGCCGGGATTCTGTTAGCATTGTTAATGGGCATTGTTGCTGAATGAGGACCTCTGCTCCTCTCTCTGCATCACAGCTCCCAGCCCTGGCAGATGGATGGGCCTGACCTCACTATCAGCTGGTCCCAGACACAAAGTCCGAGAGTGGCGTAACAAAGTAGGAGGAATGATGCCTCTGTCGGGAGACCAAGAAAAAGCCAGGCCCCCATAATGAAGTCAGGGTCCATTGTGGAAAGTTGTGGATAGGAGCGTGGAGACCGCAGGGAGTAAAGGGGTCCGTGCAACACTGTGCTCCCAGCCATGAGAAGAGGGAGGAGGGGATCCAGACCCACTCGTACCCCCTGCCCCGTGATGAATGGAAGTAGTCGCTGAAAGTGAAATGCGCTGCTGTGCTTTGGCAGAGACCGAAGGAGAAGGAGTCTGCCTGGAAACTGGGAGACAAACTCAGCAACTGTCCTTGCGTGAGCCAGAGCCACATCTACAGTATGCCTCTTTACATTTAGACAACCTAGTGGGAAGCTGGTGTAGAGTTTCAGGGAATAGGATAAGGGTTTGGTATACATTTTAATAGCACTGTGTTCATGATCTTGGTTAGGTAAGAATAGTCGACTTGTGCAAAGTTCATATACCAAGGGAGAATGAATGAACAAACAACTTGGAGTTTCTCTTGGAGTACAGCTACACTAGAAGACCATTCACTCAAGAATATACATTTTTCAATTATCTTCAGTCAAGGTGGACAAATGCATGGATGTAATAATACATTAAGGATTAGGAGGACCACATGTAATGGCTCCATTTTAATCAAGCATTGAAATAACCCATATTGGTCAACCCTAATCTGAATATGAATATGGTGGTTGCAGCCTTGGGTAATGTATAAATGAGAACAGAACGATCAATATGCATAGGGTGCTCATGAATATCAAACATCATTTAATTAACATGACACAGCATGGACCAATCAGGTTCACCGTCTCCAGAAATCTCTTTTGTAATCAACAGTAGTGTACCGAGCAGCTCTGAGACTTAGTACGAGAGACAAAGAGAGAGAGCGAGAGATTGTCTAAGGACTGGACCATGGCTGCTCCCCCAGCCGTGCTGGATCCCCACCATCTGCCCCAGCTGCTGCCTCTCTTTAACTGCCATTCTGATTGACAATGAACCCAAAGCCCTGTGATAATTGTGGCTGCTTGGTGACTTGGGCAGGTAATGCCTTCCTTTCAGGATTTATCAAGCTCCATCTGTTCCTGTTGGTATCTGACAGAGTTAAATCCCCCATCCCCACCCTCTCACCCCCTTTCTTCTCTGCCCCTCGTGCTTATTTCCTCAAGGATCCAGAGGCCCCGCTAGTCAAGCAAATATTGGGCTTTTGTGCGAGGATGCTTATTAGAGAGCTACACGGTGACCCAGAGGGGTAACCACACCCACAAAAGAGGCGAGCATGAAGGCAAAGCATATTTGTTCAGTCATTAACTAAAGATAAAAGACTCCTTGTGGCTAGATCCCTCCCCCATCCTGGTTTTTGACCCAGTCTCACAGTAAGTGTTGTGTGTCGTGTGTCATGAACAATTAGAGGTGTAGTTCTCTCACTTCCTTCTTGTGTCTTCTGCCTTACATGGCACCTTACTCAGGACTCTGCCTCATGGGAGGCTATTCAGAGAAGTGTGATACCCAGAGGTGTCAAATCACCTGGAGCAGGTGCACTCTAAATGCTGGTTAGAGCTGCCTGTGTGTGTCTAATGTAATTGGTTGGGCCTGTGTTTAAATCAGGAAAGGTGTTTCTAGATTATCTAAAGGGAAACTGTACCTTAGTGAGTTACTTATGGTGTAGTTGAAGTGTGTAATTTCTGTCACTAAATTAAATTGGAAAAATAGCGATTGTTTTCAAACAGGTTTCCAGAAGGCCTCCCATGTCAGCCATTGGTGAGATTGTCCCCATCCCAAACTCACACCATCGGTTGAGTCATTGTTGCTGTGTTTGGATGCCTAAACGAACTGTTACATTTTTTGATATAATGCCACAGAGACACAGTGTTTACACTTTCTGGGTAATTCAACCTATATGGATTGCTTACTTTCTTTTAGTTCTCCCTGTAATATTGAACTGGAATAGGAGAAAGTCTATTACAACACAGGTTTATACACAATATTTTTTTTTTTTTTTAAAGTAAACTAACAGAAATAATGCATTAGCACTAGACGGGTCGAAATAGACCATACTCATTGGAATTCAGTAGCAGGAATTATGTGCTATGCTTTTCACAGCACTGATAATTACTGCTGCTTATGGGGACCTCTTATAAACTATCTGTTCCGTCTTCTATCCCTGCTAAACAAGACAGTCACATAAACCAAAAACAAGTTTTAACTATAGACATTAAATCTAGTGCATATTATAGCTTATTCTGGCCAAGAAATGTCTATCGACTGATGATATAAAACATAAATTCTAATAAATATTAATTTATTACACACACACACACACACACACACATACACACACACACACACACACACACACACACACACACACACACACACACACACACACACACACACACACACACACACACACACACACACACACACACACACACACACACACACACACACACACACACACACACACACACACACACACACACACACACATTTCCAATTAAGTTTATAGTGGAACATATGTAAACTTGCCTGAAATTACCATTGTAACAAGTGAAGGATACAAAGACAGCTGAAGTAGAAGACAGAAGCTCACTACTGCCACAGAGGCCCCTGCCAAGCTTATTTCTTCATTGCCAGATTCATGTAAGTTTTTGGCTCATATTTACGAAATATGTCAGTTTTACTTTGCAGAAATAGAGCGATCCTAGCCATGTGTTTGCTAATTATAGGCAGCATATTACCATCTGTTGAGAGTAGATATAATTTTAGGTCAAAATAATCAGATAATGTGTAGATTTATGGACATTAGTATACAAATATTAGTGTTTTATCTTTTATTAGGGTATTTTATGAGTCACACAATGTTAAAGACCCACTCCGATGAAAATCATGTTTTTCTAGGTGTTAACATGTTCTTGTGGTATTTTTCTGATGTTAGAGGACATATCTTGAGAAAAATAAGCTCAAAGTTGTATTTCTGAGTATTTCTGCATTCAAATGGCTGTGAATCAGTAGCAGACGCTAAAATGCCGGCTAAAATAGACTGGAGTTGTGACGTAGTAACTCCACTGGGCGGGGCCACAAGCTCATACTCCCCTCCGCCCCGCCCGCTCAGGTTCTGAGGAGTAGAGAAAGACGATGGCGGATCAATACCTATGTGCGGTAGCGGGTTGCAATGCTAAGAGGAGAGATATTGGTATTAGCTTTCATACTTTACCAAAACATGTTGCTGTGAGAGATGAATGGATTACGTTCCAGGGTTCCAGACTGCGACCATTTTTTGAGAATGTGCGAGTTAAAATTTTATGTGGTCGCATTTGTGCGAGTGCACGGTCATGTACTACTCGGTTAAATTCACGCTTGAATTTTCCTGCATTGAACTTGTTTTAGCGCCCGCCAAAGTGAATTTTTGTCCCGACAAAGTCTTATTTGATCGGTGAGTAATGTAGATGAACTGCTGCGCTTGTTTAAATGAAAGAACGAGCAGAGAGAGAGACCCGGACGCGCGCGCGCGCACTCTCTGTCTTCGGAGCCAGGCGAAAATGTAAACAAGACCTCACCGTCTCCAAACTAAGCGCTGTCTTGCTCTCTCTCCCTCGCACATATTAATCAAAATAAATCGACACGGCGGTAAAAGGTCGGAAGACCAAAGTTTCATGTGGAGCATTCTGAGATTTTTTTTTTTCTTTTTCTGAATTGCCGCTGGGTGTGAATTGTGCTAAATAAGTTGCCTTATCTTCTCAGAAAAGCATTCCGGACATTCAGCTGACATAAAACAACACTTTAATTAAACGAAAAAAACTATCCAGTGATGAAATGTTTTCTGTGTTGACAGAAAGAAAGAAAGACAGAAAGAGGCTGTTGCTGCCTATGTATCTCGCTTCAGCCAACGGCTCCGCCCACAACGCAGAGGCGAATTGCTAATGAGCTACTGCCGCTCTGCTGAAGCGAAGTCCCAGAAAACGGCACAGGTTTTGTTTATTTTGGCTAAAAACGGCATAATCATCATTTAAAGACCACTGAGAATGTTTAAAAATAGCTCAAAATATGATCGGAGTGGGACTTTAAGGGTATAGCGGAGGATGTTTTACTTCCTGGTGGGTAACCTATACTATTGGTCCTCCTAATTGTCAATCATTCTGGTGAATCAATCAAACTTTTCAAAAAGTGGAGAGGGCGGGTCTTATCTAAAATTTGGAAAGATCCTCCGCTATACCTTTAAGAAAAATTTCCTTATGACGTTGCTTGCACAAAACATAAAAAAAATAAAGAAATTACTGACACGGTAAAGCAGCAAATCACCAATATGAGTAGACATTGGCGGGTGAAAAAAGTACCTGGAGCCTTATAGCACATACAGTACAGATAAACAGACAAATTCCAGTGTGTACCGCATTAAATTAGATTAAATTCATGATCAAAGCCAGTTATGCTTATTCAGAAGAGGTATGCACTGAGAACATAATGTTCAACAAACCATTACGTACTGTATATTAAAAGGTCCATTTATATTAACAAAATTAGCTCTCTGCACTAGAATCAGCTCATTAAACCTAACTACCACATGCAATCAGAGATCAAGGCTGGGAAGGGAAGGAAAAACATCCATATGAGTTGAAAGTAAATTACAGTAGAAAATTGAATAACAGTATGCTGAAACACCTCGATCAGAGGTTATACTCACTTAAAGTCAGCAAATAGAAAATGTTTTACGATAGTTCCACTATGAGTACAGGATGTATACACTACATTTCTGAATGTAGCTAAGAGCATTTTTGAGTGGAAAGAGTAGGAAGACAACCAAATACATGGCAACTGTTTAATGGTATATGTGATATGATTGGGAAAACTCATTGAAAGTACAGATACAATTATCTAGTAGTGAAATTAAACCTGAGAAATTATCTTGGTGAAATTTTTTTTGTGTCATTGGCATAGTTGTTGCTATTTGATGACAGAGTCAAAGAGACCTTTTACAATAAGAAATTGACAAACATCAATGGACCAACTGAGGATCCCTTTTTTTATATTTGGTACTTAACAGTGTCAAATTCTGTAGGTCTAAGAGAATCAAATCCAGGTTGTAAATGCTTCAGTCACTGGGAGAGAAAGGCAGTTTTTTTGGTTGAGCAGCCACTATTGAACCCAGATTGTTGAGGTTAAGCAGATTGTTCTGGGCAACACACACACAAAAAAGTTGGATGGTATTTGACTAAATGCCAACCTATAATTCCAAACATCCAGAAGAAAGGCATTGAAGAAGGTCAGAGGAAGCAGCAAGATGTTGAAAGTAGGAGATGAATGTGCTGATCTTGAATGGAATGAATGTCTTGGCTGATGATCAGATGTCAGAAGAGAGGGCAGAAAGTGATGTATAACCCTGAGGTCATCAATGCATTTTCTTTCACTTAGTGTCTGCTATTTGCAGTGAGATTCTGTTTTATTTGAGGTTATTTGTTAGCCCATGCCTGGTGGTAAAACAATGAGTTTTTGAAACCAAAGAGCAAAGCACATCAAATGACTTTAAAAAGGTGGATTTCTTGGTGAATGCTGTTTTGTTTGCTTGTTTAATTGTAAAAGTAATTGTCATTGCTTTACTGTATGTATAGCCCATGTTTTGAGGGAAAATGCATTGAGAAATGGGGGTCCTTGTCACCCTGTCTGTTGCTCAGGTGTGGTGTGACCCCACAGGATGCCACTGATCTCTCACTCCAGCCCGGAGCTAAAGGGAATTAAAAATACTACTGCAGACCTGATTTATACCTGACAGGGATTCAGAGTCTTGGGTTGAGGTATGACAGAATTAAGTTAATATCAAACCTAGTCTAGATTTCAGCAGATTAATGACGGCCTGGGATTTAGGTATTGGTTACTGGAGGCAATGAAGGTGTGAAGAGAGTCGGGAAAGCTTGAGAATCTGATTTGAGCAATAATTTATTGGTTTAGAGTATTAAGCTTGCAATTCAGTCTTTAAAGGTGCAATCAGTAATATTGGGTTTTGCACATGCAGTTATTTTGTACTTATACTGCAACATAAAGCAATATTTTGCTTTATATTGATACATTTGTTCCCCATGTATAACATGAAGTTTACAGAGATAAAGTGAGTAGTATTCACTGGCATGCAATGTCAACATGGCACCCTATGAGTTGACTCACTCCATAAAATTATACTTTTATTAGGCTGGCTTTTATAAGGGTACATAAATGCCTTGAATCTTCAACTAGTGTAAATGTACATCATTTAAACATATCGTTTAATAGTAATTTAAGGTCCATTTACTGTATGTTTGTGCTTTTGTCAACTGTTGTTATAAGCAACTATAACTGGTTATCTAAGTCGAGGAAAGACAACAGACAAACATTACACAGAAAAACACCATGCTACCCCATGCATTAACTGTGGGCATTTTATTTTATATGTGTGTCAAATACCATTTAAATAAGCATTTCGTAGAGCAACAAATCATCAGATTAACATTAAATTGTTGTGGGCACAATATGATATGTTTGTAACATTGTGATGTTAGATTACCCAGTGCTCAGTGATAACCCACATCAAAAATGTATTCATTGTAATAAATTGCAGTTAGTTTTTGGAATTTAACATCTCTCATGTTGCCCTTTAGGGTTATATCCCAAAGGTCAAAGAATGCAATGCATTGTAAGAGCTTTATTAGCATATGTTTTAGAGATTTGTCATTAGCCTGCTATTTGTTGGTCATGAGACCTTGACACACTGCACTGAGGCCCTCATTCATCATAAATACACTACAGGAATACAGGCATTCAAAAGGCCTTTGTTTCCTCATTAATATTCATATGCTCGTTTGCATTGTTTTCCCGCCTCAGCTCTTTCTCTTTCTCTCTCTTTACCAGACTTCTCAGTCTTATTTTCTCTGTGACTCTCTTTACTTCACTGAATTTGGCTTGAAAGCTCTTTATTTCATGATGTCGAACTTTGGAAAATCTCTCAAGAAGGATTTTCCTTATCATGACTAGCTATGAGGATTTAAAGTGTTCCACATTTTCAATCCAGTCTGATATGAGCAATCTCTCTATGTTGGAATCCAGACTGCACCAGCATTTCAGCTTCAAATAAACATATCATTATCTAGTCAACTGAGTCAAGAGTTTTAAAGGAATAAGTTCAACCAAAAATGGAAATTCTTTCATCATTTACTCACCCTCATGTTTTTGCAAACCAGTTTGACTTTATTACTTCTGTGATTTTTTTTTTTGTGAAAATTATTTTTTAGGTGAACTATCTCTTTCATTTTCTGTGAGCTTTTAGACCTGGCTCTGAAAATTTATTCAGACAGCCAATCAGCTATTACTAACCCATCTGTGCTGTTTACAGATTTTAATTGTTTGACAGTTCTTGTTTATGTCTTGTCATTTGCAATTACAATGACCATGCTGGTAAGCAAGTTAAATGATGCTCAACTAGTGGGCTGTTTTTTTCCCCCCTCTCTTTATAGACTTCAACAAGATTAATCTGTCATGACACTTTGACTTGATCTGTTCGATCTACTTAATAATATAACATTTACACATTTTCTCTGTTGGGTAGACTCTAAAATGTACAATATTAACAGGTTGACCTTCAAAGATGTGCAAATCTTTACAAATAACCTGGTCTAAAAAAAATGTCCAGAACTTTTCAGAGAGTTTGTGTTAAAGATGTTGTCATCGTGTTGATACTTTATGCAAATGTACTAAAATATAGGTGTGCTACAATCAGACTTTATGTATGAATACTAATGATCTCACATTGGCTACAACTGGATACATGGTTATATAAACCAACCTTCCTTACTGCATCAAACATTTAATTGCTTGTTATTTTTGCCTGCTGATCCAAAGCTGCATGCTTTTTTTTTTTTATCACATTATGAACTTCCCCCTGCTAAGTAAATCGTTGTTATTGACTTTTCATTACGATGTAATGGAAAACACAACTTATTCCTCATTTACACTTCACAGACACCCTCGCTCATTTTAATTGGAACACTGCAGGAGCATTTATGATGCCTTCTTTTGTCAGTTTCTTAATGTACTGAACAAATGTCTTGCCCCGGTGCCCTGAAGGAGATCATGCTCTGCATGTTTTGCCCACTCAACCTTCGGTGTCTACCAAGAAGGCAAACCGCACCAGAGCTTGGTGAGAAAGTCCATGCAAAGATCAAAGACAACGCAATCAATAAGATATATAACATAACAAATAATGCCGAGGGTAGCTCATTAATCCTAACAGAGCCTTATTACACTGTCTGCAGGTTTGTCCTGCCGGGTCACTTTGCTGTGTTTATTGAAATTCAGCACACTGGAGTCAAAACACAGAAAGATCACACTTCAGCAATATTGCTAGTACAACTGAGGGTCAGCCAAAGTGACCTGAAAGTTGGGGGTGGTTTCTTTGGATTGTTTGTTTGTTGGTTTGTTCACTCTTTGGTGACAAATGAGCCCATGTTTGATGTGTAAATCATTGTATGAGTTAGTTTATACTCACCTGTTCAGCGACAATACTGAATAGATGGGTTTACCTGATACATACAAACAACATTGGGTCATAGTTTGCTCATATCAAACCTTTTCCCACTCCTAAGGCATTGCATACCACTATGTAGATATCAAAAACTATTATCTTTATGGCGACATTGCTTTCACTAAAAATAATCTTTTGTAATACACTGAAACTAATCTCTCAACATTTCTTAGTCGCCCTGTGGTGAAAATCAAGCTTTTAATGCTGTTTAAATGTCTATGTCAAGTCAAGTCAAGTTTATTTGTATAGCGCTTTTCACAATACAGATTGTATCAAAGCAGCTTCACAGTATTAAATTAAAATAATACAACAAAGTTTGTTTCAAGAGGAATTTATTGATTGATAAAATTAAATTAAAAATCCCCAAAATATCCCCAACTGAGCAAGCCAAAGGCAACAGTGGCAAGGAACCGAAAAGCTCCATCAAGTGACCTAATGGAGAAAAAAAAAACCTTGGGAGAACCCAGGCTCAGTCGGGGGCCAGTTCTCCTCTGGCATTTATGAGCTAGAGGCCGGATTGTAGTTTGAACTGTAGGATTATATGAATGCCTGGCTGAAGAGATGCGACTTTAATCTAGTTTTAAACTGGGAGAGCGAGTCTGAGCAACGAACAGTATCAGGAAGACTATTCCAGAGTTTTGGTGCCAAATGTGAAAATGCTCTCCCTCCTTTGGTGGTTCTGGATATCCTAGGTATGACCAAAAGCCTTGAATTTAGTGATCTTAAAGAGCTATGTGGTGTTTTTAATATGCTTTAAGACAAACCATGTACAAATTCATAAGTCAACACCATTGCTGAGTATTTTCTCCTTAAAACAAAAACACGGTTTGAAATTGCTGGTGTTTCTGACGTCACAAACTACCTTGTAACCAATCACGTCAATGTGTGATCGTCAACAAAATTTGGATCTCTGAGCTGGTGAGGTGGGGCTAATTTACATATTCATAGAACCGCGTATACTAAATGAGGCAAGGGTGTAGAGTTACATTTAAATATGTCATTTTGGTGATAAAATATTGGTTTTGAGGGATACAGTTATTGACTACAGGGGGACTAACATTTGGCCACACTTTTAACTGTTCATTTCTCAAGAATTTAATTGTAAAATTTTATCAGCTGTCCCCATATGTGGAAAAAGTCCAAATGATGAAATGTTGGGGAATAATAAAAGTTCTCTAGATGTTCTGCTTTGATGAGTTGTCACCCTCTTTCCATATAGACAAAAACGTGTGTGAAAACAGTAGTATGTCTGAGTTCAGTAATAGTGACCTATACTACTTCTGGCGAGATTCTGAAGTGGGCATCCAATGGACACTACTATCCCATGAAGCCACTGGAAAGGAGTTGTGAATGGCAGTGAAGCGATGCAACTGACATCGTAAATCAAATGACAATGATAACATGGCATTAGTACATCCAGATTTCATTCACACTACAGAATATGGAACATACTTTTTTAAAGGTTGTTAAATTAATCAAATGTATACAACATCGGACGCAGCTTGGTTGTTTTTTAAAGTTTTCTCTTTTGGTTAGCCGATAAAAGCTGCGATCACACCAAAGTTTGTGCTCCATTCACTTACGTAATATATACTGTATATGTCAGCATGGGAGACCGGGAACTCAAGCTCATGATATTTGACCAAACGAGGTCAAAACACCACAGATTGACCTCTTGGGTTAATTCAAAAGCTTAAATGTTGCATGGTTTGTAGTCTCTGAAGGTATAAATATGCTTCCAATAGTCACTTATAAACTCTGTTCAAAGTTATTTTCTAGTTGGCCAACTAAACAAGAAAATCCTATCCCTGTCAAAATCTGACCTTTTAGAAAACACCAGAGAAAAACTTAAATCAGATTTCAATTTGAAAGTTAAATCCTAACTATCATCGCCCAAGCTTTTTCAAATGCATTTGCACCTCATTAAATGAGTAGAAAAATCCATGGACACATTTTAGATTGAAATTGTAAGGATATTGTGAAAAATGAGTTCCATGCAGACAAAATGTATTGACATCAAATGTTTCTCATTGAAAGTAATGGGGTGACTGTACGTGTCACTATAAAGATGTTAAAGGACACCTATTATATGGATTATTTGACTCTTTGGAGGAAGAACCTGTTGTCATATCACTTAGATTTGTGTGATATTGGGTCCAGGTGACATTGGACTCACAAAACATCTACTGGGATGGTACAATCCAGAATGATGGCATATCCCTCAGTGCCCTTGAAGGCAAGGTGTCCCTGCATAGCCAATCCATCACAATCAATGCCAGATCATTTATATTAAATGCCTTTTTAAAGCAGTTCCAGTGACACTGTGTTTGGAAACCGGCTTGACTGGAAACAAAGCAGTAAACTGGCCTGTACCTGTCCCTGTAATTTACCACCCCAATGAACAGGAAGGCTAAAGACTCCAAGGTCCAGATCTTGATGTGAAATAACCCCCGGCCCATTTGATCTCTATTCTCTGGGTGCTGTGGCTCCCTGCCAGAAAGGTGAGCAAAACCCATTAGAGGGGTCTTGAGTTTACTGAGAGAAATAATGCAATTTACATAAATAGTATGTCTGTTGGTCATTCCATTAATCTTACTGACATCTTAAACAGGCAATTTATTTATATATGATATGTCCAGAACAGGATTAATTAAAAGCAATTTTTGTTATTAACATACGAAATACTGTAGGCCTAGCTGTGACAAAAAGTACTGTCCCGAAGGATTCAATTCAGCAAATTAGGATGCAACAATCTAAATCAAGAACGCTTTCCTTGTCTCTTCAATAAGCTTTTTTTTATCATCTAACAAAACAAATGAAACTAGATTTTTACATTTTCAGAAGAAAGGGCTTTCAGAATGTGGACAGACAATTGCTATGCAGTTGCTAAGTGTTCTGGGTGGTTTTTAGTGCAATGTGGTTGCTAACTTGTTCTGAATGGTTGCTAGGTGTTTGCTTACTGGCCCAAGTCTAAAGAGCTAATCCCAAAGTCTTGATGGTATTCTGGGCTCTATATAGAAACGTTGAAAAATGTGACCTCTTAATGAGTCTTTGACTAAAAAATACCTTAAAATAAGAACTTAAAAAGCTATACTTGTTTTTGAAGGAAGTCTCTTATGCTTGCCAAGGCTGCATTTATTTGACCGAACGCACAGTAAAACAGAATTATTGTGAAATAGTATTAATTATTATATATTTTAAAATAACATTTCTATTTAATATATTTTAAAAAGTACTGTATTCCTGTTATGACAACGCTGAATTTTGTTACATGATCCTTCAGAAATCATTATCAATGTTGAAAACAGTTTTGTTGCTTAATGGTTTGGTGGAAAGCGCGATGCGTATTTTTCAGAATTCTTTGAACAAATACAAATATTTTATAACATTATAAATGTCTTTACTGATTCTCAAACGACTCGTCCGATGATTCAGTCTCTCTAAATCCCTCCCTCTTCTCAGCTATATTACACACTACATGAAAGGGAATATTTGTAAAACCATAATAGGGGCAATTTAATATTGTAGTGTTGTGTTGCAAGAAAAGTTATGTTTTAATTATTTATTTATTTTTAATTCAAAGATTATACATATTTTGAAATATAACTGCACTTTGTTTTGGATAAATATGGTAAATAATTGTTCTAAGGGAAGTTTTTTGTTTTTTTTTAGACAGCTGAAAATTGTCCAAAATGTCATTTGCCAATAATTGTAAGAAACTAAATTGCAAGTATATTGTGCAAATCATTTATAAAAATAGCACAAATGGTGCAGGAAAAGTTACATACTGTAACTTTAAGTCTACATCTCTAAGCAAGCACCACTAAAACAGTTTTAAGTGTTTCGAATAAAGTTTCACAAACCTTCACAGCAGTATAATATAAACTTGATAGGGGTTTTTCCTGTGCCATCCAGTTACATCATGAACATGCCACATTGCTGAGTGGAATGAATGCTGTTCTCTCTATGAATCACCGCTGGATTTGAAATATGACTGTAATATTCTGGTAATGCCATGAAACGTTTTAATTTTCCTCTGACATCACCATATACCAACCACAAGTACGTGAATGCACTCTTTGTGAGACTGACTTCACCAATGGCAACTTTCTGTATACGTGTCTAAATACTGTCTATATCATTTAAATGTATTTATATGGAACTTAAAGTGCATGTTTAAATTCCATTTAGCAGAGCATGTTGTGTCCTGCCTTGGTAGGAAGAGTTAACCATTTTGCTAATAGGAATATTGTGGATTTATTCAGTGAGTCTGGTTAAGGTTACCAGTATATAACGTTGGTAACACACTTGATAGTCCACTTTAGACATTCTACTAATTACAAGTAACTTTGCAACTACATTTCAACTAGCAGTCATTAGAGTGTTAGTAGACTTAATATGCTTAATGCTTAATATCTGCTTTATTTTGATGGTCCCCCAACAGACATTCTACTGACTATAAGTAACTTTGCAATATGTCAAATTCTACTAACCCTAAAAGTCTAATACTAATTCTCTTATGAGAGTTATTTGACATGTACATTTGCAAAGTTACTGATAGTTTGTAGAATGTCTGAAGTGGACTATCGAAATACTGTTTTGTAGATGTTGATTTATGATGGAATCAGGAATGGAAAAGTTACAACAAAATGATAAGACTGAATGAAAATTGATTACTTTCTAGTGTACTGTCTTAATGCATGTTCCTGGTCTTCCTGTGACCGATTAAACTTAAGCTATTCTCTGAAGCGTTGGCTGTACTAAAATGAGGATAGATAGGCACACGGAAATGTAATCCATCTGACACAGCTCACTCTGTGTCTCCCGTGTCCATACCTGCTTGAGGTCTAAAAGGCCAGACTTGCCCTTGATTCCCCTCAAAGGGAAATTACCCTGGATGTTGAATATGAGCCAGACGCTCATATTCATACCTTGCAGGTGTCTAAAGTCAAGGTCTTGGGCTTGTTCACGCAATCCTCCCGATCTAATCAATATGTCATGGAGCCTAGAATCGAAGTGAAATACCTCGGGCACGCCTCCTAATAAGATATTTGCAGCCATAAATGTAAGGATTAACGATAACAAATGACATGGGAGGCTGAGGTATGGCTCGCCGGTCCCTTCATGCATGAGATTTCAGGACGGGCGTTATGCTGTCATCAGGTTCATTACCCTGACTGCGTTATGGCCCGACTGGGCTGAGTTCAATCATGCCGCACGGCAAAAATGCCCACAAGATGAAAACATAGGCTGGGCATGGATTTATCAAACCACTCTCATACGGTATTGAATATGATAAACAAGGCAGAGGGTATCCATTATGATTTTGTCAGATTCCTTAACTTTGACATAAATAATAAATAGGCAGACTGATGGGTTTTGCAAGTCAAAAAGGGGGAGTATTTCCATAATCACAAGAGCAATAAAGACAATCATTTACAAAAGTGGTAATAAATATGTCCGCTAATGTAGACTTACATCGCATGCGATCATTAATGAATGCCTCAGTGACGCTGGTAAATTTTTCTTGCACCTTTGAACAATAAAAGACAAGTGTGTCTATATTACAGGTCATTGCTTGCGCATAAATATCACATAAGATCAAAATGAGCAGTATGCATTGCCATCAGAGGATATTCAATAGCATAAAATTGGCTGTAAAATTATATCACAGATTTTACAATTTAGGGGCTATTTACACAGCATAGTTTTCAAATAAAAACGGAAGACTTTTCACGCGTTTTGACCGTTCATTTACATGACAACCTTAAAGCTTTTGAAATCAGGTTTCAAAGTGCAAGTTTTTGAAAACAATACCGTTATAGTCTCAGTGCAAACAACAAAAATGTGAATTTGTAAAAACTGTAACATCATACATGTGCGTATTACGTGTTTAGTCTATAGGCGCATAACGTTTCTTTACAAAGTGACATCACCAACTAATGGCATGACATGCATAATACAGTGTTTTTAGTCGTTTCACCCAATATTAACCAACTGCAGAACCGCAGAACCATACGTCATAGCAGTGTGAGGATGACAGCGCCAGCCTAACAGTCTGATGCCGGAAGTGGGCGGGGTAAAAGCATCTAAGGGGTGGAGATGGGTACGTTTAGGGGTCAGGGGGTGGAGATGGGTAGGTTTAGGTATGGTATATGTGAGGTATGCGGTTCCGGCATCAGACTGTTAGGCTGGCGCTGTCGTCCTCACACTGCTATGACGAATGGTTCTGCGGTTCTGCAGTGAGACCTATCTCGTTTCACAGATCCTTGTGAACAAGGATCGTTTTGACAACGTACGTGAAAAAAGCTACGAAAAAAACGTTTCCATTTTTAGTACATTGTTGTCGTGTAAACACCAATGTATATGCCAACGTCATGTTCTATGTGAACCAAAGTCATTATTTGACGATATAAAAAAAAGATCTCATGACATGACATGCGGAAAAAATATGTATATTGTGGCCACGAATTAAGAATTCGTTGTCTCCTTTTAGTAAATTCGTTTTAAATTTGTTCACTCGTTTAGTTAAATCGTGAGAATTCACGATTGAGATACCAATCAAGAATTCGTTCCGACGACTTGTTAATTCGTTCTCTTGTTTTAGTAAATCGTGGCCACCTTGAATTTGTTTCCTTGTTTTGATTGAACTAAAACCAGGGAACAAATTATTACAATGTGGCCATGATTTAGTAAAACGAGGTTGAGCAAATTATTATATTGTGTGCACGATTTACTTAAAAATAAGGGACTGAAGTAAAGGGAACCCCCTCCCCCCCCTGCATGTCATGTGCAGTGCACCGCAGATTTCTGTAAATTGAAAAAAAATATTGCAAAATTAACATCATGTTGATGCTGTCATTTTGTTCTTCACATACCCAAGGGACCAGACGCTGGCCAGGAGCACGTCACTCTTGTGTTAATGAACTTCCTAGGCTTGACCTTTCAGTGGGGCGTTTACATGTGGCGGACGCATGTCAGACATGTTTGACTGTTGGCCTGTGAATAGGTAGGAGGTAATCAGCGTTGTTTAAATGCTGCTTTGCATATGCATGCATCATTAATTAAATGCTAATTAGGACCAAGGCGTACTTGTGACTCTCCTTCCAAAGCCATCAAAGAAAGGTTACCGCAGGGGACGCAAAACATAAATCAAGTTATATATCTACATTTATCTCATGATGTTACTTGTTTTTGTTTTTTTTCTTCTTTAAAAAAACTAGTTTAAAATGTGTCAAGTTCTTAGAAATGTAATTTGTATTACTTCATTCGGTTTTTATCATTTTCAAGAAGACAATTTTTATAATTTTTTTGCCATTCAGTCTAAAAAATAAATAAAAATAATGTGATAACCATCAAGTAAAAAGTACTTACATCTTAAATTAATGTGTATTATTTCTTTTTTACTCATTTTTTATTTAATTATTATTAAATTACATTTTATGACTTGATCTAACCCTGCCTTGTCATACAAAGGTCAAATGGTCTGATATTTTAAGAGACATGTTGGCCTTGCAAAGTCTTGAGGGTCTGCATGGTCCTCCATTTATTTCATTTCATTTCATTTCATTTCATTTCATTTCATTTCATTTCATTTCATTTCAAAAATCACGTGATAACCATCAAGTGAAAAGTAATACCTTACAATTACAAATAGTCACAAATAGTCATGAGGTTCCTCTCTTAATTTAATTTAATTAATCAAATATATTAATATTATAAACATGACATTTTGGATGTTGTGCCCCAAACAAATATATTTAAATGAATTTTATTGCATTTAAATTGAATTAGATTAAATATTTAAATGAACACTTATTCATCACTGTCATTGACCCAGCCATATCTCATAGCAGTTGATGTCAATATTTGATTTAATTTGAACTGAA
The DNA here is from genome assembly GCF_965113295.1 of Leuciscus leuciscus. Lineage (NCBI taxonomy): Eukaryota > Metazoa > Chordata > Actinopteri > Cypriniformes > Leuciscidae > Leuciscus > Leuciscus leuciscus. Next base: position 10,592,762 of record NC_138741.1, read on the forward strand.
TGTCCTTTCCACACTCTTCTTCACTTCTCTGTGACTCTGTTCTGAGTCACAAGTTTATTATTGGTGACAAACACCCAAAAGGCATATGAATTATATATCATGAGCATAGTTGAAGCTTTACCAAACCCTTCCTACAGGTTTGTGTCTGTTGCCGGAGGGTAAAAACCGTGTCAGTTGTGGGTGTGTGTAACCTAACAGCCTAAGTGAGGCAGGGTACATAACTCCTAACAGAAAAACTCTCATGCTATCAAGTGACACTGGTGCAGATTTCATCTGGAAAACCAAAAAATGTCATCCATTTTTGGATGACATCTGCTCTTCCAAATACGCCAGTGTCACTGGAAAGTTTTAATTTTATATTTATATAATCATATCCTGCCATGTTTTATGAAACTGATTCGTATTGGCTGTTGTCTCTATTTGATGATTTTTCTTTTCTGTTTTTAGCATCGCTATCAGTTCTTCCAGAGATTCCCAGTGTGTAATTTGCAGTCTTTGTGGTCTAGATGTGAAGCTAAAACAGTTCTTTTGAGGAACTAGTCCACGTCTCTCTGTGGGTCCTGGATTAGGTTGTTGGAAGCCCATGACTAACATCTTGCAGTTGAGCTTTTCTCTTATCCCTGCCTGCCAATTCCCACTGCACAGTCGACTGAGGACTCTGAGCTTGATTCATGCCAAAGGAGGCGGTTACTGAGGTACTTCAAGCACCTATAGCTGCCTTTTAGCTAATAAAAATGCTTATATACATTTAAGAAATATACAAGAGCAATCAATATTTGATGTAGCAGTGCAGGCCTTTGTGCCGCCACTGCAGCTCAGATAGGACCCAGGAGAAGAGAAATGTATTGTATTAATCAAGAGCCAGAGTTGTGATTCACAACTATGTCATCTCTCAGATGAAGGCATTTGAAAAGTTTGTGATCTAAAATTTACTATACATGCAATTTGCTAGGGGGTTCTGGGTGGTTGCCAGGGCGTTGCTATGTGGATGCTAGGTCTCTATGATATTCTGGCCCAATATATGGCTTGTCACCCTCCTGTTTTTATTGCCTGGTTACATCATTAATGTGAATCATTGCTGTGCGGTATAAACGCTGTTCTGAGGGTCTCTATGCTGTCCGGATGCTCTGTTCAAACTGACATCGATTTTGTCTCTAGAGGTCGCAGGTCATTAGGTCGCTGTACTGTTGGTCGCTATAAGTTGTGTCTACTCCTGAATGCCCTAACTTTATTGGTGGGAGCGAAATTGGCTGTATAGCGTTTGAAAATCGGATCGTAAATGAGATGTATTGCCAATTAAAACAATATGCCATTTTATTTTTCCATGCTATAGTAAAAATGACCATTCAGGGAAAAGCATTTGTACAGTGCATAATAAATTATATGAAGAAAAATGATTATCAATAAATAGGCGTGTAACAATATATCGTGTCACAATATATCACAATACAAAAATGCAACAATATGTATTGTGGATAGTGACAATCTGTATTGTGTATAGTTCACCCAAAATTAACATTTTGAAAAAAACAAGTTTACAGAGTTTTAGTGTCTACATTAAACTACTATACATAATGCTGAATATAATGTATAATAATGCAATGCGGTAATATTTGTGGTTCTTGATAATGCCAAATATCTGATGTTCCCAGTAAAAAGTGGCCTACATTATTTTAAATATATTTAGTCAGTGACAGAGTGCAAGCATATTCGTCTTAAATAATTCTGAATTTTCAGCTTCAGAATCATAAATATTTTTATTCTGGTCTCATGTACTGTATATATGTGACCCTGGATCACAAAACCAGTCACATGTCGCACGGGTATATTTGTGGCAATAGCCAACAATACATTGTATGGGGCAAAATTATCGATTTTTCTTTTATGCCAAAAATCATTAGGATATTAAGTAAAGATCATGTTCCATGAAGATATTTTGTAAATTTCATACCGTAAATATATAAAAAATTCATTTTTGTGAGTGAATGCAGCACAATCGCGAACATAAATGGACAACTTAAAGGTGATTTTCTCAATGTTTCAATTTTTTTGCACCCTCAAAGATTCCAGATTTTCAAATAGTTATATCTCTGCCAAATATTGTCATATCATAACAAACCATACATCAATGGAAAACTGATTTATTCCACTTTCATGTGATGTATAAATCTCAATTTCAAAAAAATTACCCATGTGACTGGTTTTGTAGTCCAGGGTCACATATATGTATGTATGTGTGTGTGTCTGTGTGTTTGTGTCTGTGTGTGTATATTTATGGTATGGTAGATGCGATTCATTGTGATTAGTCACTTTGACAGCACTTACAGTCACAAGTATTTTAATTTTTTACGTTTTATGTGAGCAACGACAATAACAGAATCATAGAGCAGTGACATCAAACCCTCTTGAATTCACTCGACTGCAGTAGCACACAGATCATGTGACCTTCACTGACTTCAACTCCGTCGGTAATCGCCACATTGCTTACTTGCATAAAGTTAACTTTTCTCAACTTTGTCGTGCAGCTGGACACGACTAAATGGTATCAACAACGGACGCTGAACATAAACAACTTCCTATCTCTTTGTTGCTAAAAATTGGTGTCACCGTGAACACCCCCACCACATTGTTATTAATCAGGAGCCAGTGATGTGGTTCCCAATTATGTCATCTGTCAGAAGACATTTGAAGGGACAGCAGAGACAGAGAAAGTCTGCTAGTAAAATGGAAAATCCTATTTATTCTGGTCTTCTTATCCCTCTTTTGAGACCTGGCATGAGGGGGAGACTCCTCCCCGCCCCACCCTTCAGATGAGAAGCTGAGGGGGGGGAAAAAAACTGAAAAGACCAGAGGGAAAGGGAGAAGCGAAAAAGAATGAGGCACAAACAGCGTCTCAGGCAGGGCTCCAAGTGGAGCTGTCCACATTCTCCTTCCTTGCTCAATGTTCCATGACAACAAGGTGAGATGAACAGCAGAGGTTAGTCTGAGCAGCTGCTTCCTGGGTTGGAAATTCCAAGCATTGAGGACCATCTGTCTATATGCTCACTGATGTATATGGGAGCCATCTATCAGACTGCAGCCCTGCAGCTGCCGGCCCGTCAGGCCTGCTGCCTTTCTCTAGGCGCCCCAACAATGGAAGTCAGTTCTTCAGCTTGTGTCACCCAGAATGGCTGATTTGATTAAGTCCCGAGCTCTCATTATGTTGGGTAGGGGTGTAGAATTTCAATGATAATCCATAATGCATGACCATTTTTTTTCTCCTCTCCGTTTTTTTTATTTGTTGCCATGGCAACATAAATTCAAGGTTACTGGCTCAGACGCATAATTGGGTGTGCACTGAGCGCTGAAGAGGTGCTGTTAAAATTCCCCTCATGAAAGTGGAGCATCAATCATGTTGTCGCAGATTGCAAAGTACTCATAATCAGATGAAATGCCTTGGAGAGAGAGATGGAGAGAGAGAAGGAGAGTGTGTGTGCGTGCATCTTACTTTCATTGAAGCTAAGGAGTGAATGGGAGCACTTTGTCTCTTTCGCTCTGCCTAGGCAAAACTGGACTATCTCTGGCAGTCGCACAAGCCTTTTTTTTATGCACTTTCTTGTAACTTGGTCTCACTTCATTTGACTCCGCTCGGCTCTCTGAGGCAGGAGTGTGTGCAGCTCTGAAATGAAGGGAATCATTTCTCACTAGAGATCACCAGCCCTTTGACAACTGCAGCCAGAAACCCGTAGCTCATCAAACATATTTTAACATCAGACAAAAGACCAGATTTCCACCCTTGTGGCTTTCTAACAGCGTTGAAAATCCTATCATGCTGCTTATATCTTACAACTTTTTCTTTTGGGGATCAGAGATTTGGTTTTAGATGTCGCAGCCTGCATTTTTTATCTCGGTTTTGTCCATCTAGAAGTAGCCTCGGCTCATGCCACTGTCGCCCAAAAAAGTGTACAAGTGTGTATTTGTTTAATGGTGAAATACTTTTTACAGAGACTGTACATTTAAATGCATTGCCCCCTAACACTGATTGATAGTAATGATTTTCAGAACCAAATCAGCGTAGTATAATTATTTTTGAAGAATCACGTGACACTGAAGACTGCTGAATATTAGAACAAATTAATTTTTTTAATATTTTAATATAGAAAATAGCTTTAAAATTGTTTTAGTATTTCACAACAGTGCCGTTTTGACTGTTTAGTCTTACCGATCCCAAACTTTCAAACTGTAGTTTTACGGTAGTTATAACATAATGTGTGTGTGTTTGTTTGTGTGTGCGTATGTGCGTGCATGCATGCAAAATGTCCCCACACATTTTTTGGTCCCCGTGAGGAAAACAGCTTATAAGTCATACTAAGTTATATTTTTTGAAAATGTAAAAATGCAGAAAGTTTTCTGTGATGGGTAGGGTTAGTACACTGTAAAAAAAAATGATATGATCAATAAGTTATGACAACATATGTTTTTACATTGCTTTGACTCATCAAAATAAGTTAAGCAACTTTCAACTTTTTTATAAGATTCAACTAATTTTTTTAAGTCAGTTTAATGTAATTTAAGTTAAAATGACTTAAACATTCAAGTTGATTGTACTAAAAAATTTAAGGCAACAACTTTTTTTTTTACAGTATAATATACAGTTTGTACAGTATAAAAATCATATCTATGGGAACTCCCCATAAAACGTGTGTGTGTGTGTGTGTGTGTGTGTGTGTGTGTGTGTGTGTGTGTGTGTGTGTGTGTGTGTGTGTGGTATGGTATTAATGATATTAATGGTAAAACGTAAATCCGGCACTTCTGTTGCTCTGATATTTAATATAAGCCTCTTCATCTTTCATAAATGTAAATAAGGACAAATCAGACTCCGAGGACAGATTATGGGTCAGGGTCTCTCTGTTCAGGGAATCTGTCTCTCTGTGGGCGTATGGAGTAACGCTCAAACAGAAACATATGTACAGGCTTGATTTCCCTGTCAAGTTTACCTAAACACTGCAGCAACCTTTTATGATAAGCCTGTTTGTGTGCAGCCAGCGCAAGCCATAAATTACAATGTTTAAACCAAGTCACACACACTGCTTCAATACAAGTGGCAAATTAAACTTCATATATGCAACAACAGTTGTTCCATATAAAAGACTAGGGAGAGAGAGAAAAAATTACCTTCAAAGCTCTGTGTGCGTGAGGGAACAGATATCCTTTATGAGTACAAAGAAGAAAGGAGGGTTATTGTCATCTTTTTAAAGACAGTGAGAAAGGCCATTTGTTTCAGGTTCAATTTCTCTGGCTGATGCTGTATTTATCACATAAGGGAGTCTGATGACTGCGGCTCCACAGGGATCCAGGCAGGGATCACACTTGGATTTTAATGAGCTCCTGATCCTGTACACACTCGCACAGGTGTGGATCTGCCAGGAAGAAGCTCGGGTTCATATTTATCCTTCCTGTCAGTCCAACCCAGTCAATTGATGGCTCCTGTAAAATTGACGTTTTTTCATCGCGCTGTGAATCATTGTGAGTGATGATTGATTTTGATATGAGCCTGCAGGGATGACAGCACCCGGCTTTCCAAGTCATTCCCGGGACATGTTTGTGTCATTCTAGATTTTTTGATGATGAATGATAAAGCATATGGAGCTAATATATTCTAGTTCATAAAACTGGCAATAAGAATCTAATTGCTTGAAAAATCTATTTGTTCTTGATTTTTGTGAAGCTGTCACTCAATATTTTCACTTCTCATAACAGAGATTTAATTATGCCAATAAATAAATGATTTATAGTGGGCTCCAAAAGTATGAAGCCATTTTTAAATGTATAAAATAAATGTATAAAATGAATGATTATCTATCTATCTATCTATCTATCTATCTATCTATCTATCTATCTATCTATCTATCTATCTATCTATCTATCTATCTATCTATCTATCTATCTATCTATCTATCTATCTATCTGTCTATCTGTCTGTCTGTCTGTCTGTCTGTCTGTCTGTCTAAATTATTTACATATGCAATTATTTATTATATTTTTTCATTACAAATTGTGCACACTTTAGTTTAGGACCCAATTCTCACTATTAACTGACCTGTACCTATGACTTTTACCTCAGTAATCTACTAATTACTATTAATAGTTAGTAAGGTAGTTATGTTTAGGTATTGGATTTAGGGATATAGAATATGGTCAAGCAGAAAAAGGCATTAATATGTGCTTTATAAGTGTGATAAACGGCAATATCGTAGTATGCTTGCTAATAAGCAACTAGTTACCAGTGTTACCCAAATTATTATCGTTGATAATAATAATAATAATAATATTTTATATATATATATATATACTTCATTTCATCTCAGTGAATATTGACCCACAGAAAACCAGTTGTGCTATTTGAGTGGTGTGTGCAGGGGTGAAAGCTAAGGGTCCACAGCAAAAGAACTAAAATAATTCTGTCCTTATTCACTATTTGACCCAGTAGGGTATGGAGGTCTTTGTCCTGCATTGTATTTGGAGAACATTGTTAGAGCTTTTGTCCCTTCAGCATTTAGCCTGTGTCTCAAAGCAGTGCTGGAGCTCTGCAGTGTGAAACTGGGACTGTTTTATTGGCTGAGGAACAGCTGTTTGGAATCAAGCTGAATTTGGTCTGTTCACATCAAATATATTACAGATGTTTTTAAACCAAAAATGAATGATGAGCATGGACTCATAAGGTTTAGGGCAAAATATTTGCATTTAGCTACCAGCGAAATCTCAAACTACTGACCTGAGGGCATTTATCTCCAGCATGGCTGAAACTGGACAAAAACAGCCAGAGCTTAAGGCCCTGTAAGAAGCCCAACTTAGAGTCTCTGGACCAGATATTCATACATAATCTCCCCCCATTGTGCTGTTTACAAGGTCAAGGTTACAGGGTCATTGCTTGGTGGATTAGTTAAATTGGCATACTCTTTCTTCGTAATGGATTACTGACTTGGTGGCTGGATGCTTAATGTCACTTTTATCAGGAACTGAGAATGATAGCAGAGGATTTGAAACTCAAAACAGACAATTGGAGCATCTCAATAGATATTGAGCACAGAAGCAGGATAAAGCGTAACCTGGCTGGGCCTCAGCTGATAAGATTGAAAAAATCCACTGTGAGGCCCTGACAGTCATAGGGATCATTTGGATGATTTATGCAGGGAAATTGTATTTGCTAAGCAAGGGAGATAATTGAATAAAGCAGTTCTTGGCCCGTTGCAGGATATGTGGCAGCTCTTCTGTAGAAAATGATCCTGCTCTGCTTCTTACAGGCAGCAAGATAAGAGGCCAATATTTGCTCGATGCCCTGATATCCGCTGCCTCAAGCTAATGTGCAGTTACACTTATTGAATATGAGGATGATCACACAAAAAAATTATTAATTTTTTTTGCAATATTCTGTGAATATTCTGTTTTTATTTGTATCTTTCAGTAATACAATTTACTATTCAAATAAAAGTAAATAATACAATATATTTGTATTTTTAAATGAGAAATATAAAAATATTTGATTGTTTTATTACTAAAATGTAATTATTTTGGTTTAATTTGTTTATTTAATTTTATGAATACTTAAAGATGCACTTTATATATATATATACCTACTTACTTACTTATTTACTTACTTGCTTATTTACCACTTTAAACAGTTGGATAAGTTGCAAAAGAGGAAACAATGTAGAAAAGAGGGTGAATGAAATCAGGTAATGTTGCAAGCTGGACTTAAACTCCATGATATCCAATGCCTCAATGCTTCAATGCCCAATGCCTATTATATAAACTCTTATTTTATTTTAAAATCAAGTTTGTTTGTTTGTTTTAGATTTATTTATTTTATATTATATTTTATGTATTAATCATTTTAATTGTATTTTAATTGTATTTTTTAATTATTTATTTATTTATTTTAATTTTTATTTCATTTATTACTTTATTTTTTATTTTAATGTTTTGTATACTTGCAGTTTTTAAATAAATATTTTTTGTATTAAATGAAAATTTTTATCTTTTCATTTAAATACCATTTAATCGTTTTCTTTTTTTAAAGGTAATAAAAAGAATAAAGGTATGAATTGTATTTTGCACTTTTTATTTTGCATTTTATTTTATTTGACCACTTTTAACAACCGGTACAAGAGGAAAGAATGGGGAGCAGTGGAGAAATCGAATCAGAAAATGTTGCATGCTGGACTTGAACTTACTTTTCTCACACGAACACCTCTGTCCGATGCGTCAGAGCACGTGCCATTAGCCACGGGCCCACGGCACTCCTAAAGATACACTTTTAAGATTTCAGCAAGTCCAATCAGAATACACCCTGCCTGAGAGGTGTAAAATTTGAAAGCAGTCATAAAATAAAACATATTCCTGATGCTTTTCTGTACATTTCTTCTAAACACACTGAGCCTTGTTGCTGAGTTGCATGCGTGTCCGCTGCCCGTTCTCTTTTTTTATTTTATTTTCTCGCAGTTACGGGCAGTTGCTGTTAATGGTTGAGGGCAGAGGCAGACCCAGAGGAACACTGAATAACTGGGACACAAAAGGAGCTCTGTGTGTGTGAGGAGGTCACATCTGCTGTGCTCCCTCACTCTCTCTCTTCTACACAGACAGAGCAGCACCAATAACAACAGCGGAGGCCCTGCGTCTGGCCCCTGTCTTACAACGGCCCTCCTGTGCTGCTCTGGGCCGCTGATAGACCATGACATTTCACTGGGCACCCATTACTGGCCCTGTCAGTCCTTCTGTTATCACACGCTTGCAAACAGAAATATGACATCATAAAACGCCCCTGTAACGTGAGCCCACGGCCACTCAGGATAATGGCTGAGGTGTAAAATTAGTGTTTTGGTAATAACATCTCAAAGAAGAAAAAAATAACATGAAAGGTCACATTTATGTTGGGGGAAAAAAAGGTAGATGGATGTTTGAGGGCTAGAAAAGAGGGTGTCATTGAAAATGATCTAAAATAAAGAGGTTTTGCTGTGTGATGGATGTATTTAGTCTTATCTTCATGAAAGGCTCCACACCAATTACCAGCGAAGCACCACTGTTTACACGCGCTTCCCGGCGCTAGCAGCTGTTTTTGATGGGCTCCCATTTCGACAAATACATTTGATGAAGGTTCTTGAAGGTGAGGAGGCGCATTTAACACGGATGAACTCTACCCTTTCAACAGCAGCTGGCTAAAACACACCTTGCTTGTTGTCGTTCAAGATGTTGTCCATGAAAATTAAAGGCCGCCCTGTGCCACAGCGATTAGTATGTTAGCTATTGACTCGGTAAACAGTGATTAAACGTATTTACCTCTAATGAGCTTGGGAGCAGATAAAGCTACTGTAAAAATCATTAGCGGTATACAGTGGATATTCTGTTTGGGACCGGATCAAAGCCGGTTCAATAGTGTCTGTCGCGCCTTGTTAAGGTAACTTTCACTGTTTATGTTAGCTGGTAGACTTCTACCAGGCTTCTACATTACCAACATTCAAGTATATTATTGTCAACATGATCAAAACCTTGCTGAAAAACCTGTTGTATGCAAACCTGTATATGCCTTCTGCCCTATGATTGACAGGTCATATTTATTTTTTATTTTTTATTATTATTAAGTAAAAGGCCTTTCAGCCTAATTCTAAAAACGTTTTCCTTCATGTCTTGGTTCACATGACCTTTTGCTCTGAAATCTTTAATACTTTTTATACATAAGAATACTTTTTATATTATTAGTAATATTTCAAGATGAACAATTACTGGACTGAAACAACTTAGGTTTACTTGATTATCCATATATATATATATATATATATATATATATATATATATATATATATATATATATATATATATATATATTTATATATATATTTATTTTTATAGTAGGTAAATACAATAGGCTTGTGAAGAATGTTTATTTGCACATCTCTCAATCATCATTGTATTGCATTGCATTATATATTTTGCTCTCCACAATATTAACTGCAGAGCTTTGATGACAAGTCCAGGCTTTTAAATATCATCTTGCCAAGACACATTATTTGGAGATACAGATTGACATGTTATATTAATTTGCATTTTATGTAAGTAGTCTGCTATACTGTTATAAAGATGTGTTTGATTTACATCCAAAGAACCTTTTGGCCATATAAATATCAGCAACTGCAACAAATTGCATATTTTTGCTCAGTTTGGGCCTCTGAATAAAATTAAGGCTTTTTTCCTCTGTTGAGTGTGAGCTCAATATTCTCACCATATCATACTATATTAGCCATAAACTATAAGCTAATAATATGTTAATGTATCAAATATGATACAAAACATAAAACAGATATGCAAACTTTTTTAATGTTCTAAAAAAAAAAATTTAAAATAGAGATTTGTTTTTCACTATTATTTCATATGTCAGACTTTACAGTGTTAAAGATCTATGTATGTTGTGATCAAATTATTTTTATTTTCAGACAAGGTTTTAATTGGTGAAACGCTGCATTTTTCGATCAGACTGATTTATGACAAAGCCTGCATTTCTCCAAATTGACCCTCTGACCTTTTTTTCTGCTAAGGATAGTACTGTTAAAATCAGTGGCCAGTGCCTTGAATACTAAAGACAAGCTCAATGGAGAGAGAATGCAGTGGTTTTTCAATGAGTGGGTCACGGGAGGTCATGGCACACGATAACTCCTATTCAACACTTAATTGCTGGTTGAGAATCTAGGAGGCCCCACTGAGCTCACTAGGCGATGTGTAGAGAAGGTAATTTATGATGAGTAAAAATGAGATTACCAAGTGACGGGACTGGGGAACTTTTGTGTTTTGAGTGCTTGATTTGGGGGGAAATAAAGAAATGGAAAGGTGTGGTGCTGGGTTTGATGTCCACCTGTCTGTAAAAGTGATCGGGGTATAAGAAATCACATAAACCTGACACTTTAAAGAGATCTGAAGTATATTAGGGTGTTAACGCATGAATTTTCGAATTATTTTATACTTAAAGCAATTTTTTCTACAGGGCTACAGTACTATATGATCACTCCATCATTCATTCAAGTGATATTAAACTGTTCAAGCACGATAAGACACAAACAAACCCTAACAACTTAAATCTGTACTGGTGTGCAGATCTAACCCGCATTGAGTTCTCTTTCGTGCTTTAACGGACATAAACGCACACAAATATGCCAACATGCCCGCTTTGTCGAGTATCCTCGTAGTCTTGAATGAGTTTAAAATGTCTTAAATGATTGTAAAGAGTTGTGACGACATCAGATATGTATCAGATCCGCGTCATGTGCTTTAAGGGACAGTTGTCTAATAAACCTGCTGCTGTCTGTCATTAATGTAAATCAAACAACAAGACAGAGAAAATCACTCACTGCTCTTGTCTGAATAACTTTTGTAGGATTAATCTATGTTAAATTTATAATTTATGTATTGAAGTCTGTGAAGTGTTTTATTCAATTGCTGTATGCGTGTTAGATCAAATATTAATGTTGTTTCTACAATTAAGTTGGCCTCTAATATATATATATATATCAGTGTATTTGTATTCAACTCATTTTAAATCAATAATTTATTTAAATGTTTGTGCTGCTCAATGTTTTTGTGAAAACGATATACTTTTTTCAGGCTTCTTTGATGAATAAAAAGTTCTAAAGAACACTATTTATTTGAAATATTTTGTAACATTATAAACATCTCTGTCACTTTTGATTGATATATACGTCATCCTTGCTGAATAAAAGTATTCATTTAAATAATTTAATTAAAGGCCTATTATCTCCCATTCTCGGAAATTACCACCTGTTTAGAAGTTTAAATTACACTGATAAATCTTGCCAATTACTTAAAACTGTCCCTCGAAAACTGGCACGCCCAGTTCAATATCAGATATACAAGGAAACTCTTCAGGAACATTATTAGGACTAGTGACATTTTCCAATTTCCGGGTTTTTTTTTTCTTCTTCTTCTTTTTCTTATATTGTTTTCAGCTGCGGAGACGGTGTCTTTGTATGTATTAATGCATTTAACTCTGTGACCGCACACTTCAACATGTGACTATTAAAGTGTGACACAGTGTACAGTGGTTTTTACAGATGGATACCAGATCGTATGCGTGTGTCACTGAGAGCCAGAAATGTGCCTTTGCTTTGGTCTCATATTTATTGTGGTGACTCTTGTGCGGCTTATGCAAACAAGATGACAGAGCTCAAGCTTTCAAGTGAATGCTAGATCATAACCACAAGTGTCTTTAAGGAAAGAGGAACAGAGGTTATAAATGCATTATGACATCACAGCTCCATCAAACATGTGCCAGGCACTTGATTCGACTCACAAACACATTGGCGGGCTGTGAAGATGTTGTAAGCACTGATTTCATTTCACTATTCCATAGCCGTGAGGATGCAAGCAGACTCAATCACTTGTAAGCTTTAGGCAGGACCGTGGGGTGGACAGAAGAAATTGGTTTTAGGATCTATGAGGCCTGGTATAATGAAGGCTACGGAGGTTTCATGGAGGTCAGAAATGCAATATGGTGACAGTTTGTGTAAAGCTTTGAAGACAAATAATAAAAACCTAAACTAGATTTTATATTGGACATGTGAACAGAAGAGATGAAACATTGTTAGTTTCCTGGTGCCAGCAGCCTAGCAGCTGTGTAGACAAGACCGAAATGAGTGAAACAATCCCATTTGACACTTTTCTTGAATGTGATGCACTTTTACTGTCCTATTACTTCAATTTTAAAGCATTAGATGCACAAGTTGGATCATTTCTGTTGTATTTATATATATGCCTTCCTTATCAGAAGACAAGTAAATAATTGTCTTTCTTTTGTTTAACCTTATTTCTCAAAATACTGTAAGAAGCAATGTACATTTGAATAAAATCATGATTTTTGAAAATTAATTCATTTAATTGATGAGAAATACAAGTTTATTAGTTAGTTTTAAACTAGCTAGACCTTACTGCTAGGTTATCTCAATTTAAATGTTTTCAATTTGAAAGTGTTCAACCCTGTTACCTGTATTTTTTTCCTGTGTTAATGGTTTTTTTTTTATGTTATGTATAGTCAGGTTCTGTAATTGAAAGCAAAAAATTGTCACCATTGGGAAACAACATGGTTGTATATATGTTTTATGTGTTTAACATATAAACCTTTAAAGACAGACCTACTGTGAGGTTGTTAATCCATGCTATTTGCTTCTGCTGAAGCCATCAGGCCGCATTATTTCAGTATATTTTTTAAATAATCATGTTTTGTGGTGAAAAACTACATTACCGATGATGCTGTACGGAAAATTACACCAATCAGATAGTCGAAAAAAAGCAACACGTGTCAAAATAGCTCTTTAGCTCCACCCACTCCCATTATGCATTGCGAATGATGCAATCGAGTCGATCTCTCTGTGCTCTAAAATACTTCAAATGTTTCTGTATATGCATATTTTGCAATAACTTATATTGTGTATGCATATAAACATTGGTAAATGAGTAGTTTCATATTTCTCCATCGGTTTTAATTTGATTATGCTGTTTGCAATGCTTCATGGGATTGTAGTTATTTCTTTCACTAATGCTGTTAAGTTCACAGTCTTTGTCTTTTTGTCCATTTTTCAATTCAAAGTGTGTAGTGTTGTGATTCACCTTGTAGCTGATTGGCTCGGTTCATGGCTTATAACTCTCTAACAAAGACTTTTTAAAATCCATATGGGAAAAATGAATGGAAAAATTACTTCTGGAACCAGCGGCGCTGAAAAAAGGGGGCGGGCACTGTTGCTCTCTATAGGAGCTTGAATAAAACAAAATCAGTGCTAAAAAATGTTTAGATATGTCCCAACATATTTGTTACGGGGTTGCAAAAATTCAGACCTCATTTAATAGAAAAACATTGCATACAATATTTAGTTTGACCTCCTATGGCTAACGATCAACTATTCTTTTTTTATTTTTTTGTATTTTTTTTTTAGGTTTAAGCATCTTCTTTTGCTGAAAAGTTGAATGGTGTCTTTTATAAATATTATTTCAGGCTTTATCTTTTTACCTTGTTCATGGAAAGTGCCCTGCAGAGCCGGTTGCAATAATCAGGGGCTTTATTATTGTCTCAAATTCACATTTGTCATAGAATTTTAGATCTAAATCAAAAATAAAACACTGTTTGCTGGTTGTAAGAAGCCATGTTGCATTGTGCCGTCCCTCAGAGTGATTGTGGCTAATGGCTGACAATTCCATTTCAATGCAAGCAACCAATCACCACTCTTTCAGTTCCAATTCATAAAGGTGCAGCTGCCATACGAGAGACGTCCCTTGCAGCTTCAGGCACTGATCGTGGGTCAGACATTAACACTCTTATTTAACGTGGTGGGCTCTTTTATTAATCCACCATTTAAGTTTCCTTCTAAGTACTTTGTAGTGTCTGAAGGCCAAATCTGCGCACGGCCTCCCTTGTCTCTAAACAACAACACCCCCGCTACCTCTTTTTATCATGCCAATAGGGATAATTGAAATTAATTTGGACACCCCGTGTGGCTTGAGTGTCCTATAGTGGCGGAGGCGAGCAGCCCGTGTTGCTGTAATTTAAAGGCCTCTCTCATCATCACCATCAACCCTAGATTGTAATTCAAGAAGCAACTGGGATGGAGGACCCTCCTTTTCTATGCATGGCCCATTATTGTGGCTGAGAGGAGATAGCAGCTTTTAGTGGCAAATAGGGCCTTGGCGAATGGTTCGCCCAAGTGTTTTACAAATGAATGTGAAGGGAGGGAGGCAGACAGTCAGGCAGCTGGTCGGATAGCCAAGAGAGGCCTCGATTCACGCATTCAACCCCCTAGACATCACTCACCTCCAGCCTTGTGCGATGGCCAGAGAGCTCCGACTGCTTTCCCTACTGGTAATTACTGCTATTAAAGCTAATCCTGTGACCATTCAGGCCTGCTTTTGTTTTGGGCTTTATCTTCTCAAAGCTTGGAGAGTTTCACCTTTCAGCCCGCTGCACAAAAGAGACATTTTTTTAGAGTTGGTAATTATCTGTTTTATGCTCTCTACAAGGGCCAGAGAAAACCCTTCCTCGAGCTCCGAAATACAGCAGCGTGAGCACTCTGTTCTTTCTTTTCAATGCAGCCACTATATATAATCACAGTGATAATGGCACAAATACGCAGTGGACGTTATTGAGAGATTAATGAGATAGAGGGGGACTTTATCTATCTCGCCTGGCTATACCGCAGTAAATGCAATTATGTTCAGTGCTTATTAGCATGGTGGTAATGCTGGGTTCTAATTTACGCCAGTAATTGGGTCTCTATTTTTATGATGTGGAATCCACTATTAATCATGTTGATGATTTGGTAAATGTAGCGCACAAATTCCCGCTCTCTCCGATTTCCTGGAACACATCTTTGATCGTTTTGTTCATTGTTTTTCACACCAGTTAACAGTTTTGTTAATAATCTACAAAGATTTGCGCTGATTACCATATTTCTACAAAAAAAAGCATAATTTTGCTCCCTAATGACTTTATTGCAGTCGTCAAAGTTATCCCATAATGTCAACAAGAGATCAATCAATATTTACTTTCTTAATGCACTTTTCTGGTCTTAGTGTGTTTACCTAATCCATAAATATGCAAATATTTTCCTTACAAAAAGGTAGAAATATGATCATCAGTTCAAACATCTTTGTAGATGTATTACATTACAATATATTATAGGAAAAAAAAACAGTAAAAATGCTACAGTAAAAATCGATTAATTTTGTTACGTTTTCTTTACCATATATATATATATATATACAGTCAACATTTGAAGTGGATCGAATCCTTTCATCAAAGTTATACATGAATTATGAACAATACCCGTTCTTGTCTTTTTTGATCCACTTCAAATGTTGACTAGTGTGTGTATATATATATATATATATATATATATATATATATATATATATATATATATATATATATATATTGCTTTTGCAAGTAAAACCTGTAAATTACTGTATAATATATTTTACTGTATAATGTATAATCCCTGTGTGGCACATCAAACACTGTATGAGTACAGTAAATAACACATTTTTTTCTCATTTTTGTTATCAGTGATGTACAATAGGCTGTTTTCTGTTAAATTTTCTGTTATTTAGTTCATGTTTATTGCTTTATTTTCGTGTCATATTTGTTTTTGTCTTTTACAAATATTGCCTGTGTTTTATAGACGGGCTACTTGATGATTCATCACATGGCTTTCTATTTTATCACCTGTATTATTGTGGTGATTATCAGTACATGTTAAGGTAAAAAGCAGATTTTGTTATAAAGTAGATTGGCATATTAACATTATATCACAAAATATGCCATCAATATGCTGTCCCGTAATACCTAAAACATTGTCGCCGTGATTTTTATAGTGATTTTTTTTTCTTTCTTTTTTTACCATACATTTAACAGGATGTGTTTGAACAGTGTGATAAAAAAAAATGAAATGTTAGATTTCCTCACGTTGATTCTAGTGTGGTTCCAGTTTAGCTACATGTTGAGACAGTGATGAAATGTGCGTTCTGTTGAAGACTGACTGCCACTAGTTAACAATAATGTGCTGTTACCCAATCTGTCCTGATGTTAATGCCAAAAATATGGTACATGTGTATTAGAGCGCTGGGATTTACACTCATTAGAGAGTTGTGTGACTCTTTGTCTGAGTGACAGGTTTAGCCTAGACGCGTTTTATTAAATCACGTCAAGTCTTGGTATATCTGTCGTTGAGTCAACTGTAGGACTTGTGGCCCTTTCAGAGTCCAGCCTCTCTCCAGATGGCTTTCCTCTTCCTGGTCCCGGACCTGCTGTGCTGGGACCTCTCCTGATTGGGTAGGCCAGATGCTTTCCTGCTGCTTCAGTCATGATTGACAGGTGCTTTCCCCAAACAGAAGACCTAACATCCTCACTTTTTCTTTGAATGACAGCCCCTGCGGCCCACAGATCTTCTCTGATGGTTTTGGGTATGACATTATTAAAGCCTTATGCTGATTGAAATATTCATTACTGTCTGGGAACTTCCATTTGGCTTTGTTGTGATGTGAACAGTGCTCTGAGCTGTCAGGTTAAGAGCAGTGTTTAAATGACTAGTATCTTCATTTGAAAGCTAATGGACAAGTAAACCCAGAGCATCTGAATAAATTGGCTCTTAGAGAGAAAAAAGGGTCCTTGTCCGTGTAAATGGAGCAGATCATTTACCGTTTAAGTTCACATATATCACCAATAATATTGTATAGGGTAATCTACACCAGACCTTTTAAGTAGCTCAATAACACAAATGGAATTTCAGCTAGTTTACTTTGATGCAATGTAGATATGATTTTTTCTCTTTTTTTTTACATTTATTTTTACTATTTAAATTTGCATCCATTATTTTTTTTCTTTATTAAAAATATACAAATACATGCACATTAAAAAAAGAAAGTAAAATAATACATTTAGGCCTGGTTTCACAGGCAGGGATTAGATTAAGTCAGGCTTTAGTTCAATTAGGACATTTAAGTAGGCTTTATAAATGTGCGTTAGAAGAAAAAAAAAACATTACTGAATAGGAATCATGGAGGACGGCAGATTCATTCTTGTGGAAAGTGTATTAAAGCCAAAAAGTATAGATTTTTAGTCAATATCGAATTCAAATTCAATGAATTTTTTATCATATGTCACATTCCATTCGTAAACAACCATATACACATTATGCTTTTGGATACATTTACTGCACAATCTAGATTTTCTATATCTAGAATTTTGGACAAATAAGTGATATAAGTGATATTTTCGCTGAACATACAATATGCATCAAATAGTTATTTACATATGTGCATAAACATGAAACATGATTAGTTTATTCCTCAGAATAAACTCGGGTATCATTAAGCATAATTATGACTCGAGAGGGCATTCATATCCAATGTTTGACTAGGAAACTTGTATTTATGATAAATCATTGCATGTGAAGACTGCATCACTGTAACCCAGTAAATGCATTTTATTTATTTATTTTTTTACATGTAGCAGGTCACCTCATGGGGCCTTTTTGAGATCACATGATCAACCAAATACTACTTCTTTCATCTCAGTAGCACCCCTTTATAAACAGATCTGACACCACACTCACATACAATACTAGAATACAATCCTGTTTTACGGGACTCGTACACGAACAATGTGTGTGTGTGCTACAGAAACTTGCCTGATGGTATTCCTAGAAAATTCCCAATGAAACCACAGGACATGGGATGGCTTTGTGAATATGTCTCTAAAGCTGTCAGCTCACATCTGTGGTACAGGTGGGTTAAAAAAAAAAAGTAGGTTGGGCATATTTCATAATTTAATCACCCCTGAGGGTGTGTATATTGGTTTATACTGAGTTTACTTATTGAACCTGACATCATTGTCAGATTTTGGACTTCTTTTGATGACCTCCTACTGTATAGCTAAGCATTTTAGTAAGCATTGCTTCATGTGGTCATTTGTGTTTGCATAGACAGGTTGTCTGCCGAGCATTTCCATACGATCTTATCACTGTTTGACCTGTCATAGTGAAAACATTGTTGACAGAATGTAACTTCAAAATAATGTTACTTTCAAAATATGCTGATGCTATAAGAAAGCAAGCATACATATGTCCAAGGTCATCAGATTTTTGAAATGTAAATTTGTGTTCAGGAGAGACGGCATTAATATCATCAATTCAAGGTTATGTTTCAAACCTATATTAGACAGGGAAAACCATGCGGTACATGTCCCACTGATGTCAAAGTAAATCAGACTCTCTACCCCTCCCCTTTTCCCCCTCTGTCCATTTGCTTCCTATTACCCTATCTCTTAGCCAATAAAGATCCTAGTCAATTAAAAGCACTACTTCATAGTCAGGAAATGAGCCAATTAAAAACCAGCCCTGTGGGTTTTTGTGAGGACTGTAACACCAGGAGTTAGCTAGCCATTAGCATTCTCATTCATCTCAGTAGAAGAGTGTTTTTTTTTTCTTCTTTATTTTTGCCTATATAAACTTCTTTTGGATTGCTTTGAGCCAATCAAATGAACAATAAATTACATGTAACTAATCACTCCAGAGCAGGAAAGTAGCATCCTGACAATGCTAGCTGATGCTAGCACACTTGACTAGCAACTATACTGGGGTGTGTTTCCCGTACAACTATGTAACTCGCTGCTTAACTACCATAGTACGATGCATCGTTGAAAAAATCAGCTAGCTAGTCAGGACTGTTTCCCAAAACCGTATTGGCTAGTTTGTGTGCTACTGCGCGTCCCTGTGTGTGTAATAAGCAGAGTGTATGCGCGTTGTGCATATTACTAATGCGCCCTTTAAATAACAAAGAAAATATATTGAAATAGACTGCGCCATTGACCAACAAAAACCTGGTCTAAAGTCAATGGTGCAGTCTATTTCAGTTGCCTCAAAATAGCAACGAGCCAATAATGCGCCCAAACACACCTCGTTTTCAGACCAGTACGTCCATGGGCGCACAAATGGGCCCAAATGCATTTGCTTTTTAATCAACGTGGCGCAGGATGTGAAAAAGAAAACTGCGTCGGGCCGAAACTAGCAAAAAACACTTGCGTCGCGCCTGGCGAAGTTCGAAGATCGAAGTAATGGCAGATTTTTCACTATAAAGTATGGATGTGTCATCTGAGGACGCTTTAATACTCTTGACAAACTAAAAGATGTTAATGACATTTTTATGTATTTGAATTAAAACATTAGATTGTACTAAATCTAAATCTACAGCTTGCTTATTTTGCTCAAGATAAGGATTTATTAAGTCAACATGACATGCAAACAAGAAACTATGCTTTTACGTCAGGTCAAGAGTTGTCGCTCCAACCACACAACTTTGCGATGTTGTGTGCGGATGTTTGTTGGAACTAAGGTTTTGGAAATTACCAACTCGTTGAATTCGTGACCAAAGTTGGCTAACAATGCTTTTGGGAAACGCACCCCTGGGCTATGACATCAAAGGCAGCAAACAGAGAAAAGGTAAGTCAATTTCACACAAGGTTCCTTGCCAAATACTATATTATGAACTCAAATTGCTTTTACCATAGTGCATGATTTGTAAACTAAATATTTTGATGTTTGCATCACATAACCAGCCTCGTATACATGTATGACTTTTCTGACGCTGTAAACTTGCTCTGTACCTCACCTGGTACTGCAATGCACTTGTGATGCAGAGCGTTCTGAGTCTGGTAAAACACGAGTCACGATAAAAGAACTCAAAGATTTAAAGAGCTCAAAATAGCTCAAATGCAATGGTAGCTTTAACAAATACATTTTTATCTCACGTTTTCTTTTGTCAAGACTATCTGTTAGGTTTAGTGTATGGTTTAGTGTAGGTGGTACATTATTTTAAAATAGAGCTTAAACCTTTTACCCCAACTCAATGGACATTAGAACTAACGTTCTACAACCGTAGAACGTAATAAAAAGTTGCCAGATTCATGTTCATCTCTTTCGGATAAAACTGAACATGCTTTTAGCACCAATCACTGGACATTCCACTTTGAAAGTGTTAAAGCAATGTCATTTTGCAGAAATGTCGCCACAGGCACGTTTTTCCAAAGAGCCTGGATAGATGTGTTGCTAGCAAAAACAAATTATTTAGTCAGGATACACGTTATACTTTTAAACAGGTGTTAGAGGGGGCAAGATGGTATAGTTATAGTATTTACCTGCAAAGGTTAACCATACTAACCAGTCAAACCTTGACCCCTTGGATTAAAAAAAAAAGAAGAAATATTCAAAAGCTCCAGTCGTGATTTGGGGGGAAATCAGGATCACAGGAACTAATCTTCAGAACAGCAGCCTTGCGGTGTGCAAGTCACTGATAAAGGCCATTGTCTGTCATCACCGAGGTTCACCTCGAGTCAGTCAGCCTGTCAGAGGTAATCTGGTAAAGTGCCAAAGGCAGGTCTAGGGAGGGAAAAGTGGGTGGAGAAAAAGAGTGGAGAGATGTTGTTGTGGTCTGCCCACCGTCTTCTGTGCATGGGTCGTAAAATCAAGCGCAGATTAAGAGATCATAGGTGGTATTGAGACAGTAGCAAGTAGAGATAGTGTAAAACCATTTAATGGGGTATTTTATGGCTAAAAGGTGGTTTATGTCTGGCGTTCGTCTGTCCTGGTAGGAGAACATGATGAATCAAATGGCTCTCGTTACTATTTTATTTTGGGGTGTCATATGCAAAGACCGGTAGATATTAAGATTCACTGGCACATGCATACATGCTTGACATACAACGCGCCTACCTGCCTTTGACATTTGAGTAACGACGCAATACGTTCTCATAATATCCAGATGAATATTTTGAAGGCCGATGTGAGATGATTCATTTTTACACGTGCAATCCTTATACTTTGATGTATGTATTCATCAGGTATTGCTGCATTTGTAAACTGGCATGTTCCCATCACTCCCCACCTTTTCGGTGCTTGTATCTGCGCTACATATCAATATAACTTGCAGCCATTTGGTAGCACATATTTAGCAATTAAGGTGAGTTTCAAAGCCAAGTTTGAGATTGATACATACAGTGCCAGATGGCCATTAATGTCTTCATTTTTCAAGCAAATGCCTATGTAATGCTTTAATTTGCCGTTAAATGTTGAGGATACGTTCACATGGAAAATGGATCTAATCTTCAGCCAAACTAACTGTTTAATTTCGATCTAGCAAATTGCAGTTTGAAAAACAATTGAATAACTCTATTTGTTTTTAAGTCTTCATGAAGTAGGAAATGAGTATTGGATTCTTTTATTTGATTACTGGGCGCATTAGCTGCTAACTACCATCTGGTCGTAGATTTTCATGTAGTGCATTACAAAGCAATGCAACACACTGACTAATGCCGAGTTTTCTCATTTCTGCAGATGTTTGTACATCCATTAACAGCGTTGACGGAGAGAAAAAAAAAACATTAGCAAAAGTAAATATTCATGCTTTAATTTGTCTTCATATTCATATAATGTTTAACCGAAATCATATTAAGAACAGCAAACAAGCTTTGAATTTCAGTATAACATCCATAAATGTGCAGCAATTTATTCAGAATGGGCACGGCTCAGTAGAATGCAAATTGAAGGGATTGTTTGTTCTGAGATGAAGGCCAATTCATCTCCAGAGATGTGTGGTGCATTTTATGCGTTTGGGGGATCCAAAAGATGCTTCCATTTCAGGGTCAGTGAGGAATAGGAGTGTCCAAGGCAAAGAAAAGAAAAAAATCTTTTAAAAATCTATTTACATGTGCCAGGTTCTCAGAAATGTGTTCTTTGTATTCATGTTGGTTTCATGTGGTTTTGAAAAACTTTCAAGAAAAGTTTTAATTGAATGACAAAAAATGTCATGAGACGTAAAAAGTAAAAGCATATTTCCCCTAAATACATTTTTTACAAAACATTTTCAGTTACATTTGCTTTAAAATATGTCGTTCAAGGTATTTTATGTTCTTTTTAAATTGCATTTTATAAATACCAAGAAATATTAATTCATACTTATCCTTAATGACATTTTAAGAAACTTGGTGACCTTGACAGTCATGATGGTCTCAATGGAATTACTTACTGTTTTTATCTGTCTATCTATCTATCTATCTATCTATCTATCTATCTATCTATCTATCTATCTATCTATCTATCTATCTATCTATCTATCTATCTATCTATCTATCTATATATATATATATATATATATATATATATATAATTAGCTTTGTCCTTTATCTTCATTGTGTCATATCAGCATAAAGACTTTGAGTTTCAGACAGAACTTCAGAAACTCAGTGTCTCCAGCCACAGTGTTTATGCTGTTGAGAAGCTAAACATAATCCAGAAGATTAATTTCTCATGTTAATTTGTGAGTCAGAGTTTTCACACACTGCAGTTTACTTTCAACTACTTCCAAGCAAAGTCATTCCTTCATTAGACCATGGGTTAGCATGGGTCAGACGCCACTCCTCCAGGACCTAAAAAAAGCAAGACATCTGGTGCAGGATGAGTTCTGGAATAATAATGCCCTTGGTCTCTCTCTTTACATCAGGAAGTTTGCAAGGAAGCAGCATACCTCTGTTTCGCAAAAGGCAAGAATATACCTTCAACCCATCTAGTTCCTGTTTGCCCTTTTCTTTACTGATTTAGAAACAGTTTCCTTTCATCTTAACCATTCTAAAAGAGAGAGAGGGACAGAGAAAGAGAGAGAGAGACCAGAGCAGGGAAACTTCTCCCAACCTGCCTGCGGATTTAGCGTTAACCTTTTCATCGAGATCCCTCTGTAAGCACTTTTCACAAACAGCTACCTTCCCCCTCTTTCAGCAGGAAATGTGTCTGGATTGTTTGTTTGGATTCCAGTCCCACATTAACAGGCCCTTGTCTTACATGCCATCTCGGTGTTGAGCTTCTGCGTCAGATACCAGCATTTTCAACATTTGATATGTAGCTGGTTGAATTATTTCATATCCTCCTTGTTTTCCCACACATTTGTGCGCTTGTAGCCTGTTTCAGTGGCTTATTTATTCTCATGAATTCTTGCTTATAAGACATGTGTGCATATCACACATTCCAACTGGTAACTGAATGCAACCATGCGCCACTTGCTACATTTGTTGAGAGCCAAAGGCATTCTCTACGCTGTTGGACAGTTTGAGAACGAAACCCAGAATGCCTTTGTTTTGAACAAATGTGCTATTTTCTACATGACACTCTTGGTAACCCCAAATAATCCCGATTGCACCGTGTAAGGGTGTTTCAAGGTGAAGTTTAATAGCCAGGTCTAGTGTTGCTGTGCTCGCATCAAAGAGAGAAAATGGATGAGTTTGTAGTGTGGTGACCTAGACACTTAGCTCTGTAAACTGAATCTATAAAATCCACAAACACAAATTGGTCTCAATGCATACTGTGTGTCTGAGGCTCTGTTTACACCTGGTATTAAGATGTGTTTTGGTCGAACGGATCCAAGTAGACGAGGCAGACACATACATGTTTACACCTGGTGTTTTACCAGTTTGCACCAGAAATGTACAGTTATTTATTTTACAGGTGTCTTAACAAAGTTCTGCTGGTGGATGATAAAGCGGGTAAAAACTCCCACAAAATTACACTGAAGGATGGATTTGAGCCATATAGGTATGATATGGGCTTGCGGCATAAGCCCTTCATAGGTCTGTCTATGGGCCCATCTTGGCCCCTGTCTGAATAAGTTCAAGTATGGGCTCCCTACATTGGTTTATCCATGGGCTCCTTGTTGATCCTATCTAAATTAGCCCATACTGGGGATATTGTGCCTACTTTGGCCCCACCATGAAATGTCTAGGTAGGGATCAGTGTCATGGGTTGTGTCCGTAATCAGCCCCTATACCACCATCTGTATTATTTAAGGGGACAGCCATTTGTAGTGGTGTCTTAAACTATAGTTGGCATTATTGAGTGAACCTCAACAACAAGTGTACAACCGGTGTACAGTTGTACACTCAACGACTAGCAGCGAATACCCATTCACTGAGTGTTGTGGCAAATGGATTCCCACGTCCCACCAGAAGATGGCACCCGCAGCACTTCGCCACACTCAGAGTCCGAATTCGCTCACTTGTTTAGGAACATTTCTTTTTCCTATTTTTTGTTAGCATCGGCTTTGCAAGCTAACTGTTCAGAGTGCAAGCTTAGCACACCATTAGCTACATTAGCCTACTAGCTTAGCCTAAATATTTCACAAATGTTCAACGCAGTACTGTTCAATAGTTTGTGGTTTAATCATTCTTCAATAATTTTAAGATGCAAGTGAGAGTAAAGACTTTTAAATTGTTACAAAAACTGTCTTTTTTTAACTGTCATCAAATAATCCTAAAAAAAAAATATCGTGGATTAAACAAAAATATTAAGCAGCACAACTGTTTTTAACATAAGAAATGTTTCTGAAGCATCAAATCAGTATATTAGAATAATGAAGGATCATGTGACGCTGAAGACTGGAGTAAATGCGTCACAGTAATAAATTACATTATTAAAATACAGTTAAATATTTGTATTAATATTTCTAAATATTACTGTTTTAACTATACTTTTGTACAAATAAATGCAGCCTTGGTGAGCATAAGGGACTTCTTTCAAAAACATTTTAAAAAATGTACCAACCCCAAACTTTTGAATGAGTAAGTGTTTTATATATATAAATTCACTTATTTACATTTAACCGACATCATATATTGCTAAAGCTACACATTGTGCATGCAAATGTGAGATAACATCAAACTTGAAATAAGAATAAATCTTTTGAGGGTTTATAGTTTCTGAAGGCTTTCTATATTCAAAACGTCCTCTCTTTAGTCCATCCTTTCTTTTCTATGATTATGCCCCTACCTCTCTACCTTCAAACTTTGACTGTACTGATGCACCTTTGAAGTGAGTGAGCAATTTAAAACAGATGAGTCACATTCCAATTTCCCAGCATTACTCTGGATAAAGCTACCCTAGCGTGCACAATCTTTCCATTGCTGTCCAATTAATTCTTTCAGTGAGCCATGTTGCTAAGATTAAAAGATCAGTCAAAATCAGTCCAGCCATGTCAGAAAAAGGCAGAGGCTTCAGTTGCTTTCTCCTTAAGAAGTCAATGATGAACTCACTTGACTGGTACTGACTGCTGGAAAAGTCGATACTTCTTAAAACAGCACTGAGAGGGAAATTCTTTGAAATCTAACGTACACTTGGCTTTTTATTGACACGCATGAGAAGAATCACTGTCGCATGAGAGAATCTGCGTGTATTAGTGTGTCTGCGTAAGGTCAAATGTCACGGACGGAACTAGAAAAACAGTTGGAGAAGTGGGTGGGGATTCCTGTTGTTGGGTTTTTTGCCAGCTTCTGTGAAGTGTGTGTCTCAAACTGTCTTCCTTATGTCAGTCACTGGCTTCCTCGGCAGTCTAATGCAGTCTCTGCTGACATCATATCCAGCACATCTGCCCATTACCCATGCCTGGAGGGAATCCGACTACACACGCTACCTGATATATTCATCCAATTCCAAATCAACCTGACAAATCATTGGCTTATAATTCCCCATTCATTATCATATAATGACATTAATGTTCTACTTTAACCTTCATCCATTAATAGCAACTTGTCAGTCCAGAATTTGCGTGAACTGACTTTTATTGCTCTTAAAAAGCCAAACCCGAGCTGAAAAGAAAGAATACGAGCATTATTCATCCCTCCAGCCTCTTGACTGTTTTCTGAATTAATTCTCAACGGAGGACACACTGTCTGTCCATCCCTGCCATCCTGTATCTGGACACATCATTAGGTGCTCTTTGTGTTGACCTGGCTCTACTGAAAAAGCTATCGCCTCTTTTCCCTCCCAGGCTACCTTGACATGGACCTGACATGGGTGACATGTCTGAGAGTGGGGGATGTTTTCTGCTTTCTCTCTCTCTCCTTTCTTTTTTCTGTCCCTCTGCTGTCTCAGCATGGGCTGTCAGTTTGAGAAGTGTGCGCCCCTAAATTTAATAGGGTTTTCTCCCTGTGCCTCCCTTTAGACAGACCGGCACAGGAGAATTCAATGCGGCTCATTTTGAGAAGTGCAGAGCAAAGTTCACAACACTCCTTTCGTGCTGTGCATCTGACTTTCTATAATACTTTTTTTCTTTTTTTCCCCCCCGTCGCAAACATCCAGCATTCAAAGTTTCTGTGCCTTATGGTCTGCTGGAGAAAGTGTGTAACTTTGGTTTTGCTTCAGGATTTGTAGACTGGACATCAGCAAAGTACAAACATATTAATGCTTTTGGCAGCCAATAATTCAGAGAAATTATAAATGGTTTCATTATGTAACCTCTATGGTTATTGATTATTATAATTTTTAATTTTTTATAATTATAGCTTATGTTTGCAAGCTACTGTAAATGTTCAGCATACTAGATTAGTAAACTTCTTGCTGATTAGCTTGCTAGTTTAGCCTATACCTTTATTAAATGTTCAATAATACACTTCATTTTGGGGTCTTTTTTTATTTATTTTTTTAAGAAATTAATACTTTTATTCATCAAGGATGCATTCAATTGACAAGCCAAAACAAATCTATTTAAAAAATGTTGTCTTTTCCTGAAAAAAAGTATAAATAATAATAATAAACATCAAAAAAGTAGCACAACTACTATTTTCAACATTAATAATAATAAGTTATGTTTCTTGATCACCAAATCAGCATATTAGAATGATTTCTGGAGGATCTTGTAACACTGAAGACTGGAGTAATGATGCTGAATATTCAGCTTTACATCAGAGGAATAAATTACATTGTACAACATAAAAAAAATAGAAAACAGTTATTTTAAATTGAAAAATAATATTTCACACTAATATTTTTATCACAGTATTTTTGATTGAATAAATTAAGCCTTTGGTGAGCATGAGAGGCTTCTTTCAAAAACATTAAAAAACTTACCGACCCAAGCATTTGAATGGTAGTGTGCATTTTTATGCATAATTCAATGCAATAATTTACATTACAGCCATGTTCTCATTGCAAATCAGTTTTTTTAAATGTTTGCCTCATGTTTTGTTCAATAATTATTATTATCTTATAATTTGATAATACAGTATCTTCTATCAAGTAACATGTGAATTTGCATGCAAATGCACTCAAATTTGATTGGCTGCACAACTTTTGATGACAACATCTAATATAGGATTTTTTTTTATTTTTTTTTTAGAGATCTAATAAGGTTGTCATCTAATAATGTTGTCATCTTAGCTTTATGCAATATGCATCCTTTTAAAACATTCTGAGAATCACTGCTGTGCTATATTCGATACAATAGTGGTGCTTGGTGTTTATAAATTCACCCTCTTTGCAATGTCTATTAAAAAAACATAGCAGCTTAATGTTTTTATTTATTTTATTGAATAGTCCTCTCACACACTGAGTTCTGTCTGAATAGCATGCGTCACACTCAATTCAAAGTCTGCGGTCTTAAATCATATTAGGAATGTGGTTTCAAGGGATGGTGGAATATGATTTCACTTTTCTAACTTTAGTGTAATGTTGCTGTTTGAGCATAAACAACATCTGCAAAGTTACGATGCTCAAAGTTCAAAGCAAAGGGTGATATTTTCTTTTAAAGAAATTGCTTTTTAAGGACTACAACAAACGGCTGGTAGGGACTACACGACATTCCTCGCAGGTTAGTGACATCACTAACCCTAAAATGTACATAAACCCGCCCCAGGGGAATGCGATTTATAGATTATCAAGACAGAATATGCTAATAAATGACTAGAAGATAACTACACATAAGCTACATAAATTCATCAACTAACCATTCATAAATGTTGTCTACATGCTGTCACTTCTTCTAGAGTCTCTCCATCTTTCTGACTCCGGTTTGAACATAAAAGGCTAAACGTTTTGGAAATCTTCAGTGCATGTCTGTGTGAGGTAAAAGGACAGGACCTCTTGAAGCTCCGCCCACTGTGCCGGGAGCAGCAGCTCATTTGCATTTAAAGGGACAGACACAAAAACGGTGTGTTTTTTTTAACATGCTATATACAAATATATGTGGGGTATTTTGAGCTAAAACTTCATATACACACTCTGGGGACATCAGAGACTTATTTTACATCTTGTGAAAAGGGCATTATACCACCCCTTTAATCAGACTTCTATGGATCTAGCCATTTAACAGGTAAATTTGGTGCTTTGCCACTCCAAAAAGATTTTGCCACTGTTATTATCAATATCAATGCATCTTAAATGACCGATATCACATCACATGTTAGAATCAACACAATGGATTATGGGTAGACAATGTTGACTGCTTGACCCAGGGACGTTTAAATGAAACTCCATGTGATGTGAAGTTATGCGTGACCGCTGGAGTGGCCCACCTGCAGCCGTCCTAACATAAACATGGACGCTGGTGTCTCAACATAGACTTCTCCTGTTTCAGGACAGCTGCAACCCACGCACACCCACAAACCCCTTTAAATCCTTCTCTAAATCTCAAACCCTTGGTGGCCTTCGGATGACTTGTCTGCTCCTTACAGAGGCTACAGACAACGTTTTCTGCAGCTAATAATCATCAAGTTAGCTAGACGGAGGTCACTGAACTGAAATATTTGTGCAACAAATAAACCCCAAACAGCTGCGATGCATTTAGCTTAGCATAATGCAGACTGGGGTAAACTGTGCGAAGTGCCTTTCAGCGATTTAAACACGCCAGAGACCATCATGGCTGTTTTAAATCAACGTCAGAATATATTTATGCTCTTACTAAACATTCATTCGCCTTAATCCTGTAATTGAGCAACAGTTTGTCTTTTCGGCGCTCCGAATAGGTTTGGAAGCAAAGAATTCCCAGAGCTGCCAAGGAGATGCACTGTCTTGTGTTTCACTGTCACCTGCTGCAGTCTGTGTGTAACGCGGGTCTGTAATTAGACTGAAAGGTTCTGGCTTCTGAATACACTGGCCTTTGACTACAAGCCCGAATTCCTCCTACCAGTTTTGCTTAGCTGGTGATTCAGGGACTGCACGCCGCAAAATGTTTTCCTTGGCCTGCTACCTAGCAAATGTCCCGGCGACCCTTTGGCTTGCAGGGAGGAGAAGGGGGGATTTCAACCGATTGGACATGGTCCATAAATCAACACCCACATCTTTCTAGAACACAGGGAGAATGAGCTGAGGGGTTAAGGGGGTACATGGGTGTGTGTTTGGGGTTTTCTGAGTGTGTATGAGCAGGAGACTGGATAGATTCCAAGTCAAGGACAAACATTTGTATGGCATTCATTACCGTTTAAAAGTTTGGGGTTGATTAGGTGCTTTTTTAAGATATCTCATTTGCTCTCCGAGGCTGCTTTTATCTGTTAAAAAATATATAGTAAAAACAGAATTGTTATGAAATGTTATCACTATTTAAATAACGGTTTACTATTTGAATATATTTTAAAATGTAATTTATTCCTGTAATTGCAAAGCGGAATTTTCAGCATAATTACTCCAGTCTTAAGTCACATGATCCATCAGAAATCATTCTAATATGTTGATTTGCTGCTCAAGAAACGTGATCCAGTCAAATTCCTGCATTCCTATGTTTTATTTATACGGCAAATGTGTAAGAAACATCATTGGTTTTGAGCACTGTTTTAGATGTATATAAGGGGTAATTTGTGTTTGTGTGTGACTTTTCATGTGTTGATATTAATGTGTGTGAAGAAGAGAAAGTATGAGAGAAAGTTAGTGAAAGCTATTCATTACCGGCAGCTGGAAGTATTCTGAGTCACTGCAGAAAGTGATAAAAGTACCAGCCCGGACTCCACTGTCCTTAAGATAACTTCAGCTAGAGATAGAGTGAGAGAGAGAGAGAAAGGGGATTTTCTCTTGACAGTGGTCTGGCTTGTAAACCAGCAGTGAGGCCAGCAGGAAGTCTAACTTGTTTTGACTTCACACTCCTTGGCTAAGAATAAAACCAGCCTGGGCTGGTGTTGCTTCAGACATGCAGTATTCCACCCAACATGCTTTTATGTCTGTTTTACTTAAGAAATCTGATATGTAAGGGGATTTAAATATCAATTACACTTCTAAGATGTCTTTGAAATGTCCCAGAGATCCAGATTGATTGTTTTATTTATTTATTTATAGAAGTGAGAAGCGGAAACGTATTTTGTCAGGTATTTTTTAGACAAACTTTTGGGAAAACTTCTCTTCTATATTTGTGTGACCTTTGGCACTCAAATACAGGAACTTACCGGGGTTCACATTTTTGTTTCAAACATTTGGCAGGGGAATAGTTCCTGCTATAAACCCACATGTTTCAGACAGACAAGAAAGAACAGGTGCTTCGGAAAGCTCAGTGTTATAGAATACCTGACCTTGCAGTGACTTCAAGATATTTCATTATGGCCCGCAGACTTTCAGACTACTTACAGGGATACAGACATAATATTTTATCATGGACACCACAAAATAAAATAAAATAAAATAAAATTGAATACATAGTTTAATTTCTATTTTGCTTTATAAATATTATATATTTAAAATATTAATAAAATGTAAATATTTTAATAAAAATAAAAACTTGTTAAAGAAGTCAGGTCAGTAAATCAAGATAATGCTTTCAACAGGTCATTTGAGTGGATTTTGTAACCTTTCAACATATGGAGGGCCTCAGGGTTTAGGCCAAGGAGAAGACAAACCTATAAAGTGAGAGAGACATAGTGAGCCCTGTGTCATAGTTCTGTCTTTACCGTCTTCGTATGTCTGAAACCAATTATGGCGGTGGATTTGCGTGCGATTTCCTCCCTGTGATGAGCATCCCCTACATCTGTGTTTCAGTGGGCGAAAAGTCTCTCATGTTACTGCAAGAGCATGTTGGAGCGTTTAGATATTTGGATTTGTGAGTACATATCAAACTGAAAAAAATGTTGGAGACCAGATGGAAGAGGATTTGTGCATCAAGGTCTATCAAGCTAAAAGGCTAAAGTGCCTTTTCATGTGCTTCAAAATAGTAATACACTTTTGAAGGAATCATACCTTGAGGAATCAAAATTTATTTTGAAGTAAATTGTTTAACAAGATTCCTGATCATTATTGTAATTTCACATGCAAAGGGGTAATTTCTTAAAGTCGTCATGACATGGATTCTTTTTATTTATTATTATTTTAATATGTTACTTTGGTTCACTTATACAGTTAATAGGAACCTTCAATCTGCCCCTGTCTGAAATGATCAGTTTTTAAGGGGCGGCTCCATTAAGGCTTGTCAGTAAACAGCAACTGTTATGATTTGCTAACGTCATTGCATAAACAGTATCATCGACCACTCGCTATTGCACGCGGGTAAGTGTTTTGAAAACATTAACCATAAAATGTTTTACAGTCATTAAAGCATTATGAAATGATGTACTTACAGATTGTTATGCAGCTGCTGTCAGATCCAATAGTTCTCTTCATCTTTCAACAAAAGTTTCTATGCAAACTCTCCATTTCACTGTGCCTCGTTTACAAAACAACATGCTCCAAACAAACATAATAATCCGATGCTATCCGGGGCGCCATTAAAATAAAACATCCACTTGTTTCTGACGCTGGGATCTTTCTGAAGTCTGCCCTGGTGAAAAAATAAAATAAAAATGCTAAATATACTTGCAGCCAGACTAATTATCAGTATACTTCAAGTGTGTTAATGATTAGTTTACTTGAAGTGTGCTATTTTGAAACAACTAATTTTGTACCAAGTATATTTTAGTTGTAATTAAATTGTAGTAAAGCATAACTTTAAGTGTATTTAGTGAACTTTTGTGTACTAAATTGGACCAACTTCAAGTATACTTAGTATACTTTAAGTATATGCCTATATAGGGACTAATTACATGCTGGATTAGTGATATTAAAGTGTACTTTATTTGTGTTAAAAGTACATTACAAATTCATTACTAGTGTCTTCGAAACATACAATATACCACAGGTGTGTGTATATATATATACTGATATTAGAGTAACAATTATAGAAGAATAAAATAATTTTGTTACCTTTTGGAGCTTGGAAGGGTTCAATTTGAGCAGATGTTTTATACTGTCATCACTGTCCTCGTCAGAGCTCATTTCCCAATACATTCAGCATCTGGCTCATATTCGCAATCTCAAACATATTCTCAAAACTCAAAAATAATATTAAACATCTTCAAAATCAATATTTTGATCGCTAACAGCTTCTTCATCAGATCCTCCATCAAGTGCCAGTGACACTAATATTTGATTGCGTTCAGTACTTGCTCTGCTGTAAATCACTGGGCCATTTCAAGTTTTGCTGATGATTCTTCCTTTTCTTTTCTTTTCTGCCTGCGGTAACTATGAGTGAAGCATCACTTCATCATTGTGTATCAGACACTGCCACCTTGTGGAATAAATGTGAATTGCATTTATTCAGCCATCAAAGATTCAATTATTGTTGTGCTGGAAAAAACTATATACTTGCACTGTTACACTCCTCGGGTCGTTAGCGGCCCTATGCAATTATTATAAAAACATATGAATGGGAAAACAGGCATTCTTTTATAATTGTATTATTATTTTCTTGTTAAATTGTTTATAATTAATTGATTGAGGAATACTAAGAAGGTTGATGTCTAACTTTAAAAAATAAATGACGTCCCGGGTCACTAAAGACCCGAGGTATGCGATTAAGGGTTAAGGTGGATTTTGAAATCATGTAATGGTGAGAGGTTGTGAATGTGTTGGGGAATAGAAGTCCATAGAGTGAGGGCAGCGATAGAAAAAATGCCCTTCCACCAAACGATGCTAGTTTGTGCAGTGAGATCAACAACAGACCGGTATCAGAAGATCTAAGTGTACAAACTGAGGAGTAGGTGTGGATGAGATCAGAAATACATGGGGTGCAAGACCATGGAGTGCTTTGAATGTGATAAGGAGTATTTTGTATTGAATATGACAGCGAACGGGTAGCCAATGGAGTTTGCGTAGAATAGGAGTTATGTGGGAAGATTTCTGTTCATGTGAGGAGAGGACCCTAACTGCAGAGTTCTGAATATATTGGATCTTATTTATTGATTTTGGGTAAGGCTATATTGGGTAGGAATATCTGAATATGCAATATATCAAAAGGAAGAACAGACCCTCTGCTTTAAAAAAAAAAATAATAATAATAATAATAATACATATATATATATATATATATATATATATATATATTCTGGCTTAATGCATTCTTTGTTATCAACACTTGAATGTGGGTATAAGTTTAATAGAAAAAGCAACATTTTGAGCAAAAAGCTAAGAAAATCACGTTTTCGTCAAAGACTATGCCTGGATAGGATTCAGAACAATGATCAAAACATAGATGGAGTAGATCGAGTTCATCAACACCGCCAAAGCTTGCTCAGTTCTATACCTCGTCCTGGGTCGACATTTCATTCAGTAACATTGCGGGCTGTTTTGATTTATAAGCTGTTTAAACGTACAGTATGGAATTTTTCGCCACTAGGGGTCGCTAACCTATTTACAATAACAAAGGCGTAGTTTGATGACGCAACATTTGCTAAGAATTATGGATCTTGTCGTCAACGTCAAGCCGACCGATCTAATCTATGGATCTAATAATGTTTATGGATGACTGAATACATCGATGCTTTTATCATGACTGTGATATGAAGCAGTTCGGGATTGCTAAGAGACAGCTAACGTTATCAGCTATCAGCCATGGAATATGGACATTTCATTCTAACGTTACCGAACTAACGTTACACGCGAGTGCAGAATTACTACTCACAGTCACAGGTCAGTTTATTAGACAAATTAAACTTGTGAGGTAACGCAGCGTTGTTTCACATGTCTAACATTACACTATCACACTAAACTGCATTTGAATGTGTTGAAATGTATGTGTTAGTTTGTCTGTATGAGACTAGCAGTAAGCTAGATCAACATTAGAATAACATACAGATCATATTCTAACATTTCATCATGTTGAGTTATATAACATTGATTAGTTTTATGTAAATGTGCTCACCTGTTTAATAAAGTACATGTAGAAGCGGTCGAAGTCTCGGACGTGGAGCTCTCGTTTATATACTGTCTATGGGAGCTCTAGGCATCTCGAAAACACCGCGCTGATATTGATTCTCGTTTTAGTTCTCCTTTTGTATCCAAAGTCTGCTTGCCATGGTCCATAATGTTTGAACGAAACAACAACAGCGTGCAAATAGACATTGCGAACTACCGTCAGTCGCTTTGGTTACTATCAGAGGGCTCTGGTTCATAGCTCTGGTTGCCATGGCAGTACGAGCGGAAACCAGGGACAACGCGGATATGACGCCATTGACGACGACAAAACGGAAATAAAGAAACGGGACGGTTCTCGAATTAAATTACAAATTTCTCCTGGTTTGAAAGTTGTTGGAAACAGTCGGGATAATGTAAGTACACAACTAAAAAAAATATATATAACATAGATATAGTGATTTTTGCTATTTTTAAAGCAAAAAAGTTACATATTGTGGCTTTAATGTTGATGATCGCATTATTTTATGATATTGTTTGTTTCTGCTTCTTTTTCTCCTGTGATTTGATCCAGAGATGCAGTACTCTTTCAGAAGGTGTCATAGCGCCCCCTACAGTGAATACATGGAAAGACGGAAAATTCCGTCAATGGCGGGGGAAGATTTAAATAAATGCTTTGTTTATAATGAGCAGGACATTTTAAGCTATGAAATTTGCAGGAAGTTTTAATGATACAAATACTTCTTATATGTCAAAAGATCAAGGCAAATTTGATTTCTCATGTCATGACCCATTTAAAGGGATAGTTCACCCAAACATGGTTATCATTGAGACATTCTTGTGTCATTTAAACCTGTATGACTTCTGTAAAGCACAAAAGGAGACAATCTAAGAATATTTCAGCTGTTAGCTCATACAATGAAAGTCTGATCTATCTGATCAAACATACTATTATTACAATTTAAAATATTGTAATATATTTTAGTTTAAATATTAAGCATAGCAACTGTTGTAAACATTGATAATAATAAGAAATGTTTCTTGAGAGCAAATCAGCAAGGATTTCTAAAGGATCATGTGACCCTGAAGACTGGAGTAATGATGCTGAAAATTCAGCTTTACATCAGAGAAATAAATTACATTTTAAAATTTTAATAATATTTCACAGTATTACTGTTGTTACTTTATTTCATTACATAAATCTACCTTTCATAGAGAAGCATAGTCTCCATGCCCAACGGCACTGATCAAAGTCTGATCATAGACCCTTTCAAAGTGTTCTGGTCTTGAAGGCTAACTTCAGAGTGACAGACCTTACACAGAGCGTGGCCTTCTCACATGCTCGCCAATCATTGTGAAAGCACTGCCAGCACACATATTTCTTGATAGGTTTAGAAAGGTGGATGATGTGCAGAATATCTTTAAAGAATAGTTTCTTTTTTTTCTAGGGGACATTTCATCTTAATGCCATTTCAGTGTGCGGCAGTAATCAAATGGACAGATGAAAAGTTTCGGGGTGCCGGTGGTGTCATGGCTCTTCTGAGGCAGCTTCTGATGGCTAAATCTGGCCTCAACCTCAGTCCTGTCCAAGTTCAAAGGATACATGTCTCTCACACGAGCTCTTGCAGCTGAGGGAGGTTAGTATTCAGACGTCAAACTCAATAGTTTGCGTAAAAAACATCAGTCATCACTGGATGAAATGGGATATTTCAAGGTACAACCAAATGTGTTTGAGGTCAGTAAGAATTTTAAATGTTTTTGGAAGAAAACTTATGCTCACAGAGGCTGTGTTTATTTGATAAAAAAGCAGTAGAACAATAATATTGTGAAATATTATTGCAAATGAAGAATTTTTTTGATGTCCAGTCTTCAGTGTCACGTGATCCTTCCGAAATCTTTCTAATGTGCTAATTTGGTGCTCAAGAAACATTTCTTGTTATTATTAATGTTAAAAACAGTTGTGCTGATTAATATTTTTGTGGAAACAGTGATACTTGTTTTTCAAGATTATTTGAGTAATACAATGTTAAAAAGAACAACATTTCATTTTTAATCTGCATTTTAATTTGTGTTAAGTTGCCCCTTTTGCATCACTTTTCATTATTTAATTTTTGTAAGATTTTTTTTTCCTAATATATCGTCAACTGTCATTTCTGCAATGCAATGCACACATTTGATGCACACTCTTTCCCCGCCAGCATTTTGGAAAGAAAATTGCCAGCCACAATTGCAGCATTTTATTAGCATTTTCACTAAATGTATTATCATTTTCATGGACCCCGGAATATATATATATATATATATATTATAGCATCATGGATTCCTTTTTTATCAACACTTGAATGTGGGTAAGTTTCATTAAAAAAAAGCAACATTTTGAGCAAAGGCTGAGAAAATCGTGTTTCGTCTGGATGGTATTCAGAATGATGGTCAAAACATAGATAGAGTCGATTTCATCCATCAACTCTCCCAAAGGTTGCACAGTTCTATAGCTCGTCCTGGGTCTACATTTCATTTGGTAACATTAGGCAGTTTAATGTTGATGATCACGTTATTTTACATATGCATATGCTTACATCGCTGGTTTCTGCTTCTTCTTTGCTGTGTTTTGATCAGGAGATTCAGATTCATTCAGTCAATGGTGGGGAAGCGTTGTCTCAAAAATTATGGAATTTTTTGTCAGTGGCGGGGAAAGAGTTAAGAAAACCTGTGTTTAATAAGTCAAGTGTCATACTGATGTAGTTTACATATCTTTTAATAACAACATGGCTAAAACTGTTATCCGAGCTGCTAAAGGTATGTTTTTGTTGATGCAAAATGTAATTTTTCCTCAAACCCCTTTGAACTCTGGAACAGCATCCAGGGTTATGAATGATCTAATCACACTTATAATTGGAGATGTTGCATAAGAGAAATTCCTGTGCTGGGAGGCCATTCAATGTATCCTTTCACAGGGCGCAGACCCAGACGTCTCCTCACACCGACACCAGCTATATTTACTTATGTCCTGCTTAAACATGTTTGCACTTGAAACAACCTATTGCAATAGCGCCGGATTATGTGTTGAGATATACTGCACGTCTGTAAACAAGAGCAGCAGAGGCTTAAACTCGGTTACATTTTTCATGGTGCATTTGTTCCTGTTGAAACAGTTTGACTCGAGTTCGCAGTCGGGAAGCCCTTGGCCTGCAGTTCTGCTCTAATTGTGTCTCAAGTTAATGGGCAAATAAAAGCACCACATGCTGCAGACATCTGGATTTCTCAATGTAAAGAATGGAGATAAACACACATGTATATCCTGGCTTTTGTCCTTTTGATGTGTGAACCCATTGCAGCTGCCTGCTTGTTTTAAGACTTAATGAAATGGCACAAGACCTACTCGCTGACCTCTGGTTGTGTGTTGTTCAGGTCACATTAAACTGCGCAATGCTTAAAAATCAAAGGGCAAACAAAAGCACACGTGCACAAAAGACACGGGAAGAAATCCACAAAGATAAAAACGAAGCATCCAAACAAACATGCAATTGAAATCGTGGCTTCACTGTCATTAGTTCAATTCACTGTGAAAATGATACACCTACAAATTGAAACCGGTTTTGTTTGTATGAAGATGCCTGTTAGATCCATTAGGTTTCATTTATATATTATATTATATATATATATATATAAACAGCCTGCTCTACTTCCATAACCATTTGGTCTGGTCACATTGTCTCAATATTTTTTTTTACATAATGTTCTTGATCATAACTCAATTTTGAATGCTTTTAATCTGAGCTGCAGTTAAAATCTTCCATGTTTGGATGTAGAGCAGACCCTGTATTTACGTGATGTAACCTTGGTCATCTTTTCGGCCAAACTTTACATTTACAGCACATGTGTTTCTTCAACTTTAGCCACAATCATGCCCCGGTTTTTGTTGTTGTTGTTGTTGTTATATTAAGTTGACATTAACACAGTCTTGGAAACTTTTTATCACACTGTCGTCACATATTTTTGCTACATATTCTAGTACCCTTGTACCCTTGTAGTGTCTACACTTAACTATTCAAATGGCCAAAAAAATTGGTTGCACTTTATTTGCCCCTTTATTTGCCCCTTTATTTGCCCCTTTAGACATTCTGTTGACTCTAAGTAACATTGCACCTACATGTCAACTAACTCTCAGAGTATTAGTTGAGTATTAGGTGTTTGGGTTAGTAGAATAAGTTGACATGTAATGACATGTTGCAAAGTTGTCAGTATAGTATAGTCAGTAGAATGTCTGCTGGGGGACCATCACAGTAAAGATTTAGCAAACAGTCTAATACTCTAATGAGAGTTAGATGACATGTAGATGCAACATTCCTGTAAAAAAAATGTGCAGCCCTAAATTTTTAAGTACAGTCAACTTGGATGTTTAAGTCATTTCAAATGAAATTACATTAAACGGAAAAATGAGCTGAATCTTGTATAACTTGCAAAAACATATGTTGTCATAACTTGTTTTTACAGTGTATAGTCAACAGAAAATGTCTAAAATAAAATGTTACCTTAAAATATATCCTAAAAATATTGATAATTTCACAAATAGTGAAATAAATATAGCTTACTTCAATTTATATATATATATATATATATATATATTTTTTTTTTTTTTTTTTTTTTTTGCATCATTTCCAATCAAGCCAAAGTAGCTGCATGTAAAAGAAGCACCAAAAAAAAAAAAACCTTTACAATGGCATTTTCTCCAAAGAATGCTATTAAACACAATATGGAATGGTTGAAACTTTTGTGGCTTTCAGAATAAAACACACACACACACACACACACACACACACACACACACACACACACACACACACACACACACACACACACACACACACACACACACACAAACAAACAAACAAAATGCATGTGTTAATGCAGTGTTGCTTTGTTAGTACACAAATTAAACTAATGAAATTGTGAGAAAAAAATTTGTTTTAGGAGAGAGCCATAGTTGTAGAAACACTCTTACATCTGATCCACAGCAGCTTACAATGTATTTTTAATGCAAACATCTTGCCAGTATGTGTATTCCCTGGGAATCCCCTGACCTTGGCTTGCTAGCGCTATTCTAACCAGTTGAGCTGCAGGAATTGAGCTAAACTGAGCTGTAAACCAGATTGCAGAAATTGACCCTAACCCATGGAACTGACCGAATTTAAGTTGTCATAATCCATATGGCTTTACATGTTCTGTACAAACAAATGGGTAATAAGTTGAGATGTGATTTTCCCTTTGAGGCTGATGCCAATATCAGATCTGTATTGAATCTTGCTGGTATCCAGATCGCTGATGGAGAACAGCAGAAATGTGTGTAAATCCCTTGCAGCACAAATGTTACACTGATACTGCATGTTTCTGTTTTGTTGATATTTTAAATCTTGAATTATTACCAGCAGAGAGGTGTTCTGAAGCAGATTCTGATTCATCCTGCCAGAGCTTTGATGTTTTACCCATCTTTTCCTCTCTGTGGTTTTTCAAAGCCTTACACATCCCCTTTCTCTTTGAATATCTCTCCTCTGGGGATAGTTTTGCTGTGAACACCTGTTTGAAGAGTTAAAACAAGCATTCTTTATTAGCTTCATATTTGAGTGAAAGGTTTAGCATCGAACATCTCAGCAGCAGGTTCAGACTCAAGGATATTCTGTTCCTCCAAAAATAGGAGAAAGGCAAGGGAATATTCAAAACATAAAGGTCTCGTTCACCCAAAATTGAAAAGTTAGCCTTTATTTACAAACCCACATGTTGTTACAAACCTGTGTGACTTTCTTTCTTCCATTAAAAAAAAAAAAAAACACAACAAAATTACTGAAACTTTAAATAAAATTTAAGTGAAAACAAAAAATATAAAATTAAAATCGATTTTAAAATATTAAATGGATAGTTCACCCACACATGGAAATTCTGTCATTAATTACTCACCCTCATGTTGTTTCAAACCCGTAACTTTTGTTCATCTTCGGAACACAAATGAAGATTTTTGATGAACTCTGAGGGCTTTCTCTCCCTCCATAGACAGCTATATATATATTATATAGCACGTTTGTGCTTCAGCAAGAACCAATGAGGTTCATTCTCGTGTTACGCAGCATGTTTGAGCTTCTGCAAGAACCAATGAGGTTTGTTCTCGCACGTGAAGCAGGTTTGGTTGAGCTTTTTTTATGTTCGCTGATCAATGTTTATATGCAAATAAAAGCCTAAATTCAATCTGTTTATCATATAAAGCGATCAAGTCTCTTCAGAAAATGTGGACTAAACCGCTTAATTCATGTGGATTATTTTTACGATCTCTTTATGAACTTTTTGAAGCATCAAAGTGTCAGTTGCATGGCTGTCAATGGAGGGACAGAAATCTCTCAGATTTCATCAAATAGATCTTGATTTGTGTTCCGAAGATGAACGAAAGTCTTACAAGATTGGAACGACATGAGGGCGAGTAATTAATTACAGAGTTTTCATTTTTGGGTGAGCTAACCCTTTTACAAAAAACTATAATAGCATATTGTTTACACTAAAATGTTACTGGGGTGAATAAATTATGACAGAATTTGCATTTGTTTAATGAAACGTGAATTAGAATTAAAATGAACAGTTATGAGAGTGGTAGAAGTTAATAGGGGTGAAGGGAGTTTGTTCAATTCTTGCTGAACAATATCTCTTGGTTTATTCTTGAGCTCATTCCAATAAGGAGGCTTTGAGTCTGTTCCAATCATAATTTAGCATGACTGACATGTTAAAAAGCAGGCGTTTGAAATCAACAGTTGCCGTGTTCCCTCAGACCCCTCACCTCCTGTGTCATTCTGTGCCTCTGTCTTGACTGTTGTTTTGATCCCTGTCTGGCAGACCCCCCATGCTGAGAGCTCACCGCAGTGTGTTGGTGTCAGAGCGTGTATGTGTGTAAGCTGAAGGACGTGGATTCTTGCCAGCATATTTCATCCATGCCCCGTATCGTCCAGATCCAGCTGAATGCAGGGAGGCTTTGTCCCCCCAGCCCCACCATCTGCCACAGGGCTCCCGTTCCTTTAACCCTCCCTACAGACGCCACCACTGCTAACCTCCACCCACCCTAGTGGGCCTGATCACCATGTGTGCGAAAGCTAAACATCTTCAAGTAGAAGTGGGAGGAATTTCCATAGTTAAGGCCTAAAACGAACTTTTTGTCACACCTGCCAGTGGCCGGTGAAATTTAATGGCCATAAAAGTTTTTTTTTACCGGCCATGAAACCAAATGTCACCAAAAATGTTGATACCAGTAAAAATTCACAATTCTCTGTTCCAATGTATTCCAATCTATTCCAATTCTAAAACTACTAGTCTAACTATAAATTTGTAAAACATGATTAAAGACAAGTGCACAGTCAAATAAGAACAAATAATCAAATTACAAGCAATATAGTACAAATAAAATCAATAGAACAAAGATACAAATGAAATAAACTGTGCTTTTCAGGTACTGCAGGTTTTTCAGATAGGGCATACATTAAATTTAGATTAATTCTTATTAAAGGTACAAAAGTTATTCAGTCAAGAGCAGTGAGTGATTTTCTCTTTGTCCTTTGTTATTTGATTAACATTAAAAACAGATGGCAGCTGGTTTATTAGGCTGCTGTCACTTTAAGACTCCAATTTACCGATACTGTACACATGCACTTTCTTTCTCAACTGTTTACATTCACTTAAGACATAACTGACAATGTTTACTAGGATACTCGCTGAGACTGTGCATTTTTTGACCAAATTAAGTTTGAATTTGTCTGTTCAAGCACAAGAAGATGTGAAAGAGAGCTCAATTCAGTATTCGCGTGCTGTCGATGTTTGCGCACAGAAAACTTTCCACACTTGTGCGCAAGTAAGAACTAGAGTTCACTTTCGCTTCTTTCCCTTTGCACTTGGATATTTAAATGTCAAAGGCTTAAACTTTAATTACGATACAGCACTGGCCCGTCAACTGTCCCGAGCATCGTTCTCGTTTGTTCACGTTCTCACAACATTGCATTGTTAGAATTCATAAAAATGTTACGGCCAACTGGCAATTGACACAGTTTTGTATACTCGCCAAACAGCTATTTTTACTCTCATTTGGGGTTTGGCAAGTGTTCATTTTAGGCTTTGGCCTTAATATATCATGGTGTGAGTAATTTTGTGTCACTGTGGCGGTATAGAGTTTTTATTTTTTTATTTTATTCTTTACTTTTTACATTGTGGTGTCTTAAAAAGGTAACTATTCCCTGTGAACAGAGTTTTTATGATTTTGTCATTAGTCAAATTATGTTTAAATTAAGTTAAAAGTTTGAAAATATTATTTGATTGTGTGTATTTACGATATAAATGCAAGGCTTTAGTAATTGTATAC
>NC_138741.1:10638179-10710679 GCF_965113295.1 Leuciscus leuciscus
TTGTTTCTCCCTCTCTTTCTCTCTCCGCAGCACCTGTCACTAAGGTCATACATACCTTCATTGTGTGTACTGAGCGCGCTCCCAATGACCCCCTGACAGGTACGAGCGGGAGCTTGGCAGGAGAACGGAAGAACCCAGAGCAGCATTACATCTCGGGTGATGTGCCCTCTCCGTTGGTACCTGTCTGCTCCCACACATTCCAAAGAGCACGATACATCTTTCTCAGGAAGGAGTAATTTTCTCCTCAGGAAGTAAGGTGTGTCTGGAGAGCGAGCTGTCTCTGGCTATGAAGGAACATGGGAACGAAAGGTCAGGGGGCATTGAGACAAGGTGGACAATATAACATTGAGAAAAGAAGTTATATTCAAATGAGTCCTGTTTAGGGGTCAGGGGATATGGGCTTCACAATTTTCAATGCTGGAACTATAACAGGCTGATGATCAGTATTTATAAAATAGTTTAATGACATCAAATAAGATATGCAAATGGCTAAAATCAAATGAGTGTGTGTTCTGCACAATATTTGAAATACATTTTTATATATTCTATAATTATATTTAATTATAAGTTTGACACATTTAAATATTTAAAATATAAATAAAAATAATATTAAAAATGTAATGTACAAAAATAAACAAACAATGTGAGTGCGTTTATATATATATATACAGTGTTGGGGAAAGTTACTTTTAAAGGTAATGCATTACAATATTGCGTTATTCCCTAAAAAAGTTAACTAAATCCGTTACTTAATTACTTTTTATAGAAAGTAATGTGTTACATTACTTTTGAGCTACTTTTTATCACCAAATCTTTTGGCAAATGTAAAGGCTCTGTTATGCCAAAAATTAAATGAATAAGCCTCAGGCTGAAGGAAATGCAAAGTCAGTCAATAAATGGTGAAACAAAGTAACTTGCGTTACTTACTTTAAAAAGTAACTTAGATATTTTGTTGTAAATTTAAAAGTAATGTTACTTTACTAGTTACCTGAAAAAAGTAATCTGATTAACTCACTTTATTTGTAATGTGTAACCCACAACACTGTAAACAAGCTGACACTAAATTGAAATAATTTTTTATTATCCATCAACAATGCTGTCTCTATTATTTATAACTGACATATATATTTACTAATTAGGCATTCCTCTTTTACCTGAGAAAGGGTTCATAATTATAGTTATAGTACTTTTACAAAACATGTAAATATTTAAAATGTATTATAAAACTTAGAAAAACTTAGAATTGACTAAAATAAACAAACTTATTGTAGCAAAAATTGTCTATTATCCGTCGACAATGTCATGTATTTTAAATAATAAAAAAAAATGTAAAAGCTTAAAATTCACTATATAAACTGAAACTAAATGTAAATAAGAAGAAATTGTTTATTATCCACTGACAAGGTTGTCTATATTTTAAACTGACAAAAAAGGCAGCTAATGAGTTATCCTATTTTTCCTGAGACAGGGTTCTGGGGATTGTGCCAGAGCGGTGCCCGATCTGAAACTGTTCCACATGTTTTCACTGCAGTTCCTTGGGTTGTAAAAATCAGGAAAACCTTCATCTTGAACCAGGAACCAATAACATCAGAGGCATCAGCTACTCCATCCACTTTATTTTCCCTGTCCGTCTCAAATTAATCCGTTCTATTTATATCATCCCCACTGGCCGGTCTATCACTAGTCGCGTTGTTTAAAAAGTATGCGTTCAAATCTGCACCTTTTTGAAGGGGAAATCCTCCCTCAAATCAAAATAGCACATTTCATTGTACTATAACTGATGAGATTCCATCAGATCAGAGTTAAAAGCTTTAGGCAATCTTTATGAACTCTCAGAAAGCTGCCAGGCATATAATTAAAATCATTTCTATAAAAGTCAATTAGGGATCTTACCGCTCATTGTTAAAAGCAGGCCTGTGGCACGGC
This sequence comes from Leuciscus leuciscus, assembly GCF_965113295.1. Classification (NCBI taxonomy): domain Eukaryota; kingdom Metazoa; phylum Chordata; class Actinopteri; order Cypriniformes; family Leuciscidae; genus Leuciscus; species Leuciscus leuciscus. The sequence continues at coordinate 10,640,106 of NC_138741.1, forward strand.
CTCTAGAGATAAATGGATTGGAGGGAGTTGGACACTCAGTTGGGTTTGGGGTGACGGGATCGGAGGTAGTCATTCATCACTCACCATCTTTCATGAAAGTTGTGACAGGCAGAGGTCAAGCCAATATGGCAGCTGTGAGCAAGATGGATGCCTTTAATTTGGGTAATGAAGAGTTAACTATCTTGGGGAAAGTAGTATCTCGGCATTAAATAGGAAAGCTGTCGGCATCAAAGGAAGTCTTATTTAATTCCTCTCGTTTAATGGAAGACATTGAGAACACAATCTTTGATTGACAATGCAGCCCCCAGACATAATTCCCCACAGACACTTCACTTAGATTCTATCCCTTGTTAATCTCAAAAATAATGAATTGCAAAAGTAAGGTTAAACTGCCAATGTGAATTCATTATCACTAATAGATTAGTTCATAGATGATTTACAGTGTATGGGCATGGGATTTCATTAACATGAAATCGCTTTGATTTAGCTGGGATTTTGCTGGCCTTTTCTGGACCATCAATCTCACGGCAGTGGTCATTGTCCCTCTTTGGGTGACCTCTACACTTTATTACTCGGCTGAGAGATGAATATTGCCGGTGGCTGATGACCTGCTAGTGAAACAGAATGATTATTGTGTTTTTCATTGCAAGTACAGGACTCCATTTATCTGTTCTGGTGGAATAAGAGAGCTGTCTGTCAAATGTTTCCATGACCCTGTGAATTCTCATGACTGACTTTATGGCTACCTTCAGCAAAGATAACCTCGGGTGTACCCCTGATAATCGGCGAACAAAAAGATTTTAATAACCTCTCCTACAGAAAAGAATTTAAAAATTATGTTAGGTGAATACTTAGTCATGTCATGTCCTCTGACTTCTTTCTTTGCAAGTTCTGATGTATTGAACTTTCAGGGCAAGACATTATGGGAAATTGTTGGCTATGTAATGTAGTGGTGTGCAAGTTGTGTTGAGGTGATTTCACTGTTTGACTTTCCTTCTGTCGCTCTGCTTTTAGGTCAGAGTTTTTAATGGCTTTGACTTTGTTTGCTTTTTGCTTAAATGATCACAGTTGTCGTTTCATAAGAAGGGTAATGCTCTCCTAACAAAAATAGCCAAGTCTCGTCTTTGTCTCCTGAGAATGTTGTAGGAGTGGCAGGCAGATATAATTGAACTGAAAATTGTGTTCTGATGGTTTAAATCTTACATTAAAGTCATAAATCTAGATCGATATCTCAAAATAATGAGAAACAAATTGAGTTTGCTTTGAAGATCTTTATGAGTCAACACTGTGATTTTTAAAGCTGTAATTACTTTTAAATTTACAGAGCACCTTTCATTAGTAGGGTATAAAAACACGGTTTGAAACTAAGTTCTTTTCTTTTCTTTTTGAACAAATGGTCAGTGAAATGAGGTATTTGACCTTTAGAAACGGTTGATTAACTACCATCAACTTTATTATATGAGCTATTTTATTTATCTGTTCTATTCATTTTTAATGAGGTTTTCAGTTTTTGGTGCTTAAAACCAAATTGTTTATGATGTTGTTGTTTTATCCAATATTTAATTATTTGTCTTTCTGTCTGTCCATCCATCCATCATCCATCATCCATCCATCCATCCATCCATCCATCCATCCATCCATCCATCCATCCATCCATCCATCCATCCATCCATCCATCCATCCATCCATCCATCCATCCATCCATCCATCCATCCATCCATCCATCCATCCATCCATCCATCCATCCATCCATCCATCCATGCATGCATGCATACATACATACATACATACATACATGCATACACACACACACACACACACACACACACACACACACACACACACACACACACACACACACACACACACACACACACACACACACACACACACACACACACACACACACACACACACACACACACACACACACACATACATACATACATTAAATATGAATAACAGTGTTTAACATTTAGCCTAAATTACTATAAATTACATTATGGGCTTTCTAGTTTGGGAAAGGGACCAAATGTTGCTTATTAGTTATTCATAAACCCATAAATTACTGAAAATATTTATTTAACAATTTCTATTACAATAACTTTGGTAACATGGTTGAACTTGACGAATGCAGTCAACACTAGAATTTGTGTATTGAGAAAGCTATGTATTCACAAAATGCTACAGAAAGGGTCCAATATACCTTTAAAACTTTATTGCTAGGTTAATTATATATATATATATATATATATATATATATATATATATATATATATATATATATATATATATATATATCTAACATATCTAATAGTTAGATAAACTATGAACACATGGGACTTGTGCCCTAAAAGTGCTTTTAGAAAAAAGTAGGACACATTTTTTTACCCTGTTCGTGGAAAGTGCCACAGAAAAACACATTATCACCTAACTACGGCCTGGAGACATGTGTCTCTCAATCAGAAGAACATTCCCACATGCTTAAAAAAAAAAAAAAGTTCTGAGCAAAACCCAGATAATAAGCAAATGAAAACTCAAACATTTCTTTGGTGCAGATGTTTATTGGCTTTTTTTTCCAGGAAGACAGCTGCCAGCACCAACTAAAAGCTCCTGGGTCATTACTCTATTAAACAGAGTCATGGCCACATTGAACAGATTTACTGTGAAAACACGCTCACTTTTAAACAATTTCCGCCCTTGCTTCTCAGAATGATCAAAAGTGCTGAATCTGATCCCTTTCCCCTTGTTCTTGTTTTTTTTTTTTTTTTTTTTTTTTTATGTCTGCTTTACATACCTTCTAATGTGTTTCCATTCAAAAGTGAAGTAACTAGGGCAGGAAGCTATATTTTTTTAAAGAAATTGTGTTTCTTCTTTTTTAGTTTATTGACATTTTATAATGAGTTTACTGCCTGAGCACCAGGTGGGAAAAGTAGAAATAGGAAGCCAATTCTGTCCCACCACCTCCACTTTGACTAATTATACTTTAATTTAAATATCACAGATAAGTTTTTTTTTTTACACAGCTTTTCCACCTAATGCTTTCAGTGATACAATAGTGATCTAACTAGTCATCTATTTAAATAACACTCATAAAATAGCAATTGCAAAGGAGACCCTTTTATAGCCCACTACAACTTCTGTTTCGAAGAATTCAAATTTTGCAGTAAATTACAGATTACATTTAAAATGCAGTTTTATGTATATGTTTTTGTCTCCTTGTAAACTAAACAAGGTTCTTATGCCTTGTCCTTTTTGTGCACTTGCAGTTTAGCCACACATTTTAATTAGACAGCACTACAGCACCCAGCAATAACACTTCCACAAAAATTACACTCAATTTAAAACTTTCCTTATATACACGCTGTGGTCATTGTGGGTTATGGCCTGTCAAAGCTATGCAAATAAAATATAATGTTGTTTATTGTCAAAACAATATTGTTTGGGGGTGAAAAGTACATTTTTAAAGGCATTTGTGAATTAATGACAGTGCAGGATCTCTGGGTTACAACGGTTAGCATAAGCTTTGTCAAAAAAAATGTAAAAAAAATAAATAAAAAATTATAATAGACATTTGTTGAATAGTTTGCCAACAGGGAGCTGTGCGAGTTAACTTATTAGACCAGATCCTAAGTTTTTGAGATGTTCTGATGATAATTTTTAAAGTAATTTAGTACTTGTATCATGAGAAACATATCATATTTTAAGTAAATCTAACCTTTAATTTTGGATTATGTAAAGCTGCTAATTATATAGGGTGAGTTCTCTCAATAAGACTGCTGAGCCCAAGGGCTATGTATTCTGCAAGGCGTCTTTGAACTGTCACAATTGGGCTTGTGGTGCAAAGATCATAAACGGAAACTTCAGAGTGCAGGATACGTCTGAGGGTGACTAACCATACACCCTGACTCCATCAGAGCTCATCATTTTCTTTCTATTTACATGGAAGAGCAAGTTCGTGCTTGTTGGACACGGCAGACCATTTCACTAAACATGCACTTTCACAATGAAGTGAGAAGAGCCTTGATTTATTGTGCTTTTTGCTTGGCGAGATCTCTTTGGCAGCATAGGCTATTTTCATTTCAGCCTTCCGTCGCATATACGTCTTACTTCAAAAATCATGAGAGTATCTTGGAACCTGATTTCATCCATTTCCCAAGTAGCATTTGAAAAAGTGAAAGTGTGCAGAACTCACTCTCTCTGTACTTTAGTATGTATTAGAGGAGGTTAAGCCGTGGCCATGCAATCCATCAGAATTTGTCCCAGCTTCCCCAGACTAAACATACTCTCATTACCCGGCCTCGTCGGCCCCGAGGGCTCTCTCAGACCATGTTTATTAGCCCAAGACAGAGTGCATACAAACACTCAGGAGGTAGTTGTACAGTGAAAATGTTTCCCTGAATGCAGTGGCACACTCAGACAGGCTGGGAGCGTGGACGTAGAAATGACAACAGGTAAAATGTTGCCATGTCAAGACGCCAGGGGTCTTTGAAAGCAAGGTGATGACATCATTATGGCCAAGCAAAGCATTCCCACGTTTCCAGCACCCGGGTGTAAAGCGAGGCGGTGAGCTGAAACAGAAGCTTTGACTTGTTCTCTTACGAGAGGTCTCTCGTACTGCGTAAGTATCTTACACTAGGGGAAAATCCCTTTTCCGCGAGATATTGAAGCCAAAAAATTATCCTTAATTTTGTATTATTGTAAAACGCGTTGCGGCAGCATACAGACATAGGCAAGATGGCTCGTGTGCCTATTGGCTGTTCTGCGGCAACTGCAGCAGCATATCGAGCGAGGCCTAGCATGACGTCAGACCCAATGAGGGTGCTTCGCGCCCACTGCGTCACGTCCCGCCGAAACGGGCGTGGCTTAGGCCTATAATTACAGCTCGCAGGCAGCTGATATCTGATTTTTCATCTCTTCAGCGAAGCACACGCATCGCTGGATCCGGAGAGAAGCCGCGCCGTCTGAGGAAGCACTTGCAGCGGGACGAGTCATCACTGAAGTCGCTGGCCGCGCCTTCTATCGCGGCGAGCCTCGGCCTCGAGTGGTCTACGCCTGAACAGCCTGCTCACAACCGGCTGGATGGATATTTTCTTCCCGGGGAGCGCGCTTCGCCTGCGTCCAGACCAGCGCCCTTTCTTCCTGAGTTACACGAAGAAGTCGCTAAGTCTTGGAACGCCCCCCTCTCAGCTAGAATGCGCTCTTCTGTTTCGCTAGCATTCTCCGCTGTTGACGATGCTAAAAACAGAGGTTACCATTCGCTGCCGCCGGTCGAAGAAGCGATAGCAGCCCACCTTTGCCCGCCCTCCGCTGGACGGCGCGCTAAGCTGGCTCTGCCTTCAAAAGCTTGCCGCATGACGTCAACCCTGCTCGGTCGCGCTTTCTCCGCCGCTGGGCAGGCTGCGTCAGCGCTGCATACTATGGCCACACTGCAAATTTTACAGGCCGATCTCCTCCGAAAGCTGGACGAGAATGGACCAGATGCAATTTGCGTGCCAGACTTGAGAAGTGCTACGGACCTCGCTCTCCACGCTACTAAGTCTGCTGCACAGGCCATAGGACGGAGCATGGCCTCTCTCACTGTGACTGAGAGACACCTATGGCTAACGCTCTCTGAGATGTCTGAGTCTGAGCACGCCGCGTTCCTCGACGCTCCGCTTTCTCCCGTTGGCCTCTTCGGAACTTCCGTCAAAGATCTCGCAGAAAGATTCGCCGAGGTACCGAAAGCGTCACAGGCTATGAAGCACTTCCTGCCGAAGCGCTCCAGTTCTGCAGCAGGCCGTGCGAAACCGTCTGCTCAGAGCTCACAGCCTCAGCCTCCGCCCACCGCCGCCACTTCGCAGCGCCGACAGGCCCGAAGCGCGAGACCGCGCTCTCGCTCATCTGGCCGCCGCCCTTTGCGGTAAAGCCCGAGGCCCCGAAGTCGTCCTAGCACGCCTAGGGAAACGACGGTGACCAAGTCCCGCTGCGGCCGGACTTCCACCAAAACTCATCGCTCGTTCAGTTCCAAGAAATGTGACTGTTCCAGTGTATTTTGCAGTCAACAAGCCGGTTCCACTGCCCGCTTGCCTGCACACAAATGCCGTTTTTACGGCTACCCAGATAAATCCCATAAAGAGTGTATTTTCTGGTGTCCCGGCCACGGCCGATGGTGTTATGAGTGTAGTCAAAATGCCCACTGCCCAGTGCCCATTCCTACACACAAGCACAGCCCGTCACACAGGGCTCGCGCACATAAAATCGACCCAGTTCGATTGCGCATTAAACGTAGCATATGTGCCCACTGCCCAGTGCCCACAATCACTACGTCCTGCATGTCTCGAGGTTTTGCTGTAAAAACTAAACCAACGTGCATTCGCTCTGCTCAGGCGGACAATGCTCTCGGTGTGGTAAATGTGCCCGCTATCCCGCGCCCACATCCACACACAGACATGACAAGTCCTACGGGACTCGCCCAGCCCTCCCCCTCTCGGTTAACCACCGCAGAGGAGCCGAGCGCGGGCAATCTGCCCGCTGTTATCAGCGCGCCCTCTGCCTCGAATGTCATAAGCGCGACGCTTGTGTTACAGCACACCGAAGCCCCTCTGTCGCTGAGCGACCAGAGCGCGCTTCGCATTCAACCCCTAGCCATTCATGCAGATGCATGGGCGAGGCTACCCGGGGTTTCGAAGTGGGTGCTAGACATTATAAAAAGAGGCTATTCGCTACAGTTTCGCCGGCGCCCTCGTCGCTATGCGACGCGCGTCGAGACCATGGTAAAAACAGAAGTAGCACACCTACTTCGAGACGAAATTTTGAAACTATTGAGCAAAGGGGCAATAGAGCCGTTATCTCTCGCTCAGAGCGAAGGAGGGCTATACAGCAGATACTTCCTGGTACCGAAAAAAGACGGGGGTCTCAGACCCATACTAGATCTAAGGCAACTGAACAGAGTGCTTGCAAAGCGACAGTTCAGAATGCTCACGACCAGAAAAATCCTCGCGCAGATTCGCCGAGGAGATTGGTTTGTGTCAATAGATCTGAAAGACGCGTATTTTCAAATACATATAGCGTCACGTCACAGGCGATATTTGAGATTCGCCTTCGAGGGCCAGGCATATCAGTACACAGTCCTACCGTTCGGCTTGTCCCTAGCACCCCGTACATTTACGATGTGCATGGACACAGCGCTCGCACCCCTCAGGCTACAGGGCATGCGAGTATTGAACTACTTGGACGATTGGCTGATTCTAGCTCAATCTCACTCGATGCTCATAGAGCACAGGACCATTTTACTCGATCACCTCGAGAATCTGGGTCTCAGAGTCAATTGGGCGAAGAGTTCTCTGTCCCCCAGACAGATAATATCTTTTCTGGGCACAGAACTGAACTCGCTGTCTATGATAGCGCGACTGTCACCACAGCGCGTGCTAGACATTCAGCGCGCAGCGAGCTCTTTCCGCTGCGGCGCATCTGTCCCGCTCAAGAAATTTCAGAGGATGCTAGGTCTCATGGCCTCAGCATCATCAGTTCTTCAGCTGGGCTTGCTTCGCATGCGCCCGCTACAGTTCTGGCTGAAAGTGCGAGTGCCGCGTCGAGCGTGGGCTTCCGATCTGCTTCGTCTCAAGGTCAATCAGAAATGCATCGCAGCTCTGAAACCTTGGAAAGCAAACGACTGGTACCAATCAGGTGTAAGCCTGGGGACTTCCTCGAGTGTGAAGGTGGTGTCTACGGACGCATCCACCTCGGGATGGGGAGCGCTGCTCGAGGGCAGACCGTTCTTCGGCCAATGGTCAGAACGGGAGAAGCTTCTGCACATAAATTGCCTCGAAATGCTGGCAGTAGACAACACGCTGACGCGTTTTTGTCCCCAAATACGAGGACACCACGTCCTGGTCCATTCGGACAACATGTCAGTGGTGTCCTACATAAATCGCCAGGGCGGCCTCAGGTCCCGAAACCTGCACAGGCTGACAGAACGCCTCCTGGTGTGGGCTCAGCGCAACCTGCTCTCGCTGAGAGCAGCGCATGTGCCAGGGCTCCTAAACGTAGGACCGGACAGACTGTCCAGGAACAATGTTCCGACAGGCGAGTGGTCTCTACACCCACAGACAGTCCAGCTGCTGTGGAAGAAATTCGGCAGAGCGGAAGTAGACCTGTTCGCGTCTCAAGAAAACGCTCACTGTCTGGAATTTTTCTCCAAGAGCAGGGACGCGCTGGCTCATGTATGGCCCCGCCGCCCGCTCTATGCCTTTCCTCCCGTCTCTCTCCTGCCTCAGGTGATAGAGCGGATCAGGGAAGAAGGATGCTCAGTGCTACTCGTAGCGCCGTTCTGGAAAAACCAACCCTGGTTCCCAGTTCTGATGCAGCTAGCGAGCACTGCCCCATGGCCAGTGCCAGTGAGGAGGGACCTCCTCTCTCAGGCCAAGGGCTCGATTTGGCATCAGCGCCCAGAGCTGTGGTCCCTTCATGTTTGGGCCATCAACGGGTACCCACTGACCTCCCAAGCGGAGTGTTAAACACGATCACGCAGGCTAGAGCTCCGTCTACGCGACGTCTCTATTCCTCGAAATGGTCAGTGTTCTTCAGCTGGTGCACAGCTCGTGGCGTGTCGCCCCCAGACTGTGGGGTGACGGAGGTTCTCTCCTTCCTACAAGAGCTGTTGGACAAGGGCAGGTCCCCTTCCACGCTCAAAGTTTATGTGGCGGCCATAGCAGCGTTCTCAAAAACAACGCTTGGTCAGTCAATAGGAAGGAACGATTTAATCATCCGCTTCCTTAGAGGAGCTAAGAGACTGAATCCTCCCAGACCTCCCTCAGTCCCTGTATGGGACTTTTCTGTACTGGAGGCCATGAAAGGTGACCCATTCGAGCCTTTACAGACGATTGATCTTAAACACCTTTCTTTCAAGACAGTGTTTCTTCTGGCTCTCGCTTCGGTGAAGCGCATAGGGGACTTACACGCGCTCTCAGTAAGCGCGACGTGCATGGAGTTTGGGCCTAATGACTCAAGAGTTACAGTATACTCAAACCTAAGCACGGTTATGTTCCAAAATCCCTCAACACACCGTTTAGGGCGCAGGTCATTTCCCTGTCAGCCCTACCGGTCTCGGACGAGGAAGGAGACGCGAGCTTCCTTTGTCCAGTCAGGGCATTAAGAGCTTATGTGTCTCGCTCATCTGTCTTCAGACAGACGGAGCAACTCTTCGTTTCGTTCAGCGGACGTTCCAAGGGACTAGCCGCGTCGAAACAGAGCCTATCCAGATGGATAGTTGACGCCATTGCGCTGGCGTACACTTCCAAGGGTATGCAGTGCCCGTTGGGTGTCAGAGCGCACTCCACGAGAAGCATGGCTTCGTCGTGGGCCTGGTCAAGTGGGATTGCCTTGCAAGATATATGTATGGCGGCAGGCTGGGCCTCCCCGTCTACATTTATAAGGTTTTATAACCTAGAGGTTCTCGCCTTACAGGCCAGGCTGTTGTCGGTCTAAATATACCAGTACTGTCTGTTCTGATGCTATCGGTTCAGAATACTGTGTCTGCTGAGCACTGCTCAATGAGCACTGCCCGCTGATCGACCGCAAAATGCTAATGGGCAAATAAATAAGACCCACAATTTTCCATCAGCTCAGGCCGTACTCCGCCCTGTCTGTATGATGTAATTTGCGTCTAAGGGACGCTGCTATATGTGGAAGAGCGCGGCTCCGCCCCTCCCTCTTCCCGGACTCCCTGTGAGTTCCCCTGGTGATTATGCACTATATGAACCCCGGGCTTTCGCCCTTAGGTCTTTGGTGTCAGATCCCAGCACGCACGGCGTTTTACATTGGGTCCCCTAGCGTAAGATACTTACGCAGTACGAGAGACCTCTCGTAAGAGAACGTACTCGGTTACTAACGTAACCTCGGTTCTCTCTAGAAGAGGGAACGAGTACTGCGTATCTTGCCGTGCATGCAGACGCTCTGGTTAGCTTCGGTGATGAAAAAACAGATATCAGCTGCCTGCGAGCTGTATTTATAGGCCTAAGCCACGCCCGTTTCGGCGGGACGTGACGCAGTGGGCGCGAAGCACCCTCATTGGGTCTGACGTCACGCTAGGCCTCGCTCGATAGGCTGCTGCAGTTGCCGCAGAACAGCCAATAGGCACACGAGCCGTCTTGCCTATGTCTGTATGCTGCCGCAACGCGTTTTACAATAATACAAAATTAAGGATAATTTTTTGGCTTCAATATCTCGCGGAAAAGGGATTTTCCCCTAGCGTAAGATACTTACGCAGTACTCGTTCCCTCTTCTAGAGAGAACCGAGGTTACGTTAGTAACCGAGTACGTTTTCTCTGTGAATTTCAGTGGTTGGATCTCAGATCGTGGCTGCTACTGAAATTCATACACCTATCAGAGCTACTTTTATTTGACACTCGTTTCACCTATTTGTAGCTTAATTTGAGAAATTCAGGTGTGTGGACAGTCTTCTGGGGTGTTTTAGTAAACAGTGGTGCACTTTTTTAGGGGTAGACTTGGGGGCGGTTGATTGTATTAGTGTGTCATGTGATAGACATTCCAGAGAAGTGTCAGTTGTTAGCTGTTTACATAAATGACAAGTACTTAGGTGTCAAATGTCTGATAAACATCAGAACCTTGAGGGGGGGAAAGAAGTTTGACACCCTAAAGCCACATTAATATTGGTTTGTGACAATTACAGTTTGAACCAATAACTTTGTAACTTTGTAACGTCAGTGTTGAAAAAAAACTTTCAATTGTGTGTAGATTATCAAGCTAGGTAATCTTTTGAAAATATGCTACAAGCTTATAGACTATATTGAAGCTACTTACAGGGGCGTTTAATACACACACATGATATAATTTCATTGGTTATAGATTTTCTGGCACAAGGAAAGTTTTTAAACAAATGAGCATTCCAAATTAGAGCTTACAATACACTCTAATTGATATAGGCCTAACTGCATAAAAACTAATAATGAGCAGTGTAATTTGACAACATATTTTGTTTCAAATTAGTAGACTCTGTCGTGCTTAAACTCTGACTCTGAGATTTTTATTTTATTCCTTTTTTTGTTTTTTTTGTTTGTTTGTTTACAAAATGAATTGATTTTATCCTTCCAGTAGAGGACAATATATTTTGACATTAGAACTGTGTTATGTAATACTAAGCTACTGGCATGCTACTAAAAGGTTTAGTTCAGTTAGTAGTGTCACTACTTTGAGTTACTTGCCAACAAGGGTAAATGCACAGCGCTACTATTCATTCTTCACAGGGCCTAGCAAAATTGACAAGAAAGAAACTGCTTCGAAATGTATTGCATATAGCACACAGTGTATAATGCATGTCTCAACTGAGATATGTTCATTAAAATATTTCTTCTTTAATAGTGTTCTAATTATGCTTTAAGAACTTTATTTATTATATTATTTAAGTCTGGATTTCGGCTAAGATTATACTGATTTGCAGAGTAAATTGCATCCCCTGTGAAACTCATTACTGTCCTAGTAGTTTCTTGTCTCACATGAATGCGTTGCTACATTAAAAGTGTATTTTCATCCGGCAGATGGTGACTGTTAGAACGATTATATGTTTTGTATACAATTTGCCTATTTAAATCAATGATTGTTTATTCCACACAGGTTCATCTTATCAAAGTACAGGGTGTGCTTCAATCTAAAACTGAGATAATATTAACAACACTATCCAGATGCGTTTCCTTTGTCATAGCAACTCCTGATAGGATGCAAATATCTGTACCATCCACACTACATATGATCGTTATCAGGTGATCAGGCTATTTGCATAAAAATACTATTCTAAGATGAGAACCACTCCATGAATGCAAGAATGTGTTATGTAAGTGAGAACTTTATTTGCCTCTCAATAGGCCCCTATAAACAACCCCTTTTCCTAGCCATTGTTAACCCACCAGATATCAGTCAGAAGAGGCCCGCCTGTCTAGAGGCTATGCAGAGGAGATGGATCCATGCATCTGCAGCATCAGATAACCCTTACCCTGACTCTGTATTGATCCAAGCTTCAGTGCTCCTGCATAGAAACAGCTGTTTCAAAGAGTTTAGATAACTGAGGGAATATTTTATGAGGGATAAATATAGTTAAGAACACATACAACTAAACAGAATATACACACACCCTTTATGGTTACTTTATTTCGGTGGTCCACTTTAGACATTTTACTATCTAACTTGCAGTGAAAACTATCTCTGTTCAGAGTATTAGTAGACTGTTAGGTTAGGGTTATGTTAGGGTTCAGTTGACATGTAGTTGCAAGGTTATAGTCAGTAGAATGTCTTTTGGGGAACCATCAGGAAAAAAAAGAGTTAGCAGATATTAAGCAGACTGTCTATTAATACTCTAATGAGTGGCATAGTTGACATTCAGTTGCACAGTTACTTATATAATTATAGAATGTCTAAAATGGACCATAAAAATAAAGTGTTACCCTCTTTACTTTATTGCTAATACACAATGAATATTTTAAAGAGGTTCTGCTGAAGCAAAACAGGTTGTCATACAGCCAGTCATAATAACAATGCTCCTATTCAGCACAATATTTCAACTCATATATTTATTTTGGAAGAACAGTGCGAGTTTCAAAAGCAAATAATAGGATGCACATGTGGACAGCAACACCAAAGACCACCAATGCTTTTCTTGTCGACTTATACCTATTCCTTCTGGTACTTGTACTGTGTGTGCATTTATGTCTGGTTTGATCAGGTTTTATCTTCTTTGTGGGGACAAAAATGTCCCACAAGTATAGTACAGCCTTACTAAGTCAAATCACACATCAGTGGTCCCCACATAGAAAACAGTCTAATAAACATGGGAAATAATGTTTTAATGAAAATGTAAAAATGCAAAAAGGTTACTGTGAGAGTTAAGTTTAGGGGGAGAAAATATCATTAGGTTAGTATATTACAACAGTAATCAAGAATGATAGAATATATATATATATATATATATATATATATATATATGTGTGTGTGTGTGTGTATATATATATATATATATATATATATATATGTGTGTGTGTATATATATATATATATATATATATGTGTGTGTATATGTATATATATGTGTATATAAATAAATGTATATATATATGTGTGTGTGTGTGTGTGTGTGTGTGTGTGTGTGTGTGTGTGTGTGTGTGTGTGCTGAGCAGCAGTCAGGGGAGAGAGGATGTCTCAGATTTCCCTGCACAGAGACCCTCCCTTTTTCAGGATGACTCACACCTCTGCAGTGGCTGACACTCTCACCTCATTCACAGCCCTTAACGAGCCATGCTAATGAGCAGCACCTCACTAGAGGCTCTGATTCACCTCTGTTTGTGAGCCTATCACAAGAACGATGATGTAACACAAAACGAACCACAGCAAGAGAGCAGACCGCATCCATAGATACTTGTTCATTCAACATTTCTTCTCGTCCAATAGCAGAGGAGAATGACTTGCTGATGAGTGTATATGTTTTCTGTATGTATGTCAAATATATGACCTTGAGATTTTTTTCTAATGAAGGATTGAATAAATATGACTGAGTGGGGGAGTAGTGGAGTGGAGTGGAGTGGAGTGGAGTTGGGGGGGGCAGTTTTGTGGTCACTGCAAGAGAGATGCAGGCAGCGGATTGCTTCTTGTCATTTGTGCTCGTCTTACCTCAAGCCTTACCTTTTTAGGCAAAACTATAGTCACATGTCCAGTGCTCAGGGCAGTTTCTTCCATCATCAGAGGTGAGGGTGATGTAAGGTCTCTGAAGGGCTAGTGATTGCCCTCTAGGGGACAGAAAACAGGAAGCTTTGGCAGATGCATAGTTTCAAGTAACATTACTGACTGCTAACCACAGTGGGCAGGAAAAGGGATCTGTTGGCTTTGAATGAAGCACATCAAGAACTGCCATTTACTTTTTCCCCTTTTGCTGAGAAAACTGAAAATGAATTTATTCCCTGGCAGAAATAAGACACTGTAGACAAGCACAAGTGCTCTGTTAAATGTGCTCTTTTTTATTTTTATTTTTTTTATACACAGACTTTTTACAATGATGGAGAATAAATATCATTAAATGCAGACATACATTTTAAAATGAAATACTGTAATCATTATTATAAATCCACCAGCTCTATATCCCAAATAAATTTACAAATTAGAGTAAAACGCTAAATTATGACACACACACACACACAAAAAAAGAAGTAGATGTTATCACTTTTTTATTCAATAAAACTGTCTACTCTATGCAGATATAAAAAAGTATGATTCTTTAATGACAGGCTTTATTAACTTGTAATCTTAAAAAGTGAATTATGTAATTCAAACAATATTTATTCTATGCTAAAATATTGAATACAAATCTGATTGTGGCCTTGAACAACCATCCTTCAAGTGGTGTAATGTATGCCAGTTTGGATTATTGATATGATGTGGAATGGTAATGTTTTTTGTTTTTTTTGTTTTTTTTTTGCCTTGAACTTTCTTGCTTATTATTTTCTTCACACATAAACCATAAAACTGTGATTGTAACGACAGCTGTATACCACATACCAACTGAAATAAATATTTTTTTATACATTTTCCTGATTTTAGCACATTATTGAGGGGAAGTTATAGTAATGTCTGGGAACAAGCCCTGATAATCTAACATTTCAACACACTTATTTTTTCCAGCTAATTAAATAGATAAAATTGTGGTTATAATCTATCCTAGAATGATTGTTTTATTAAAAAGCTTTTCTTCCTACAAAACCATCCCAGAAGACTGAACATTTCCCCCTAATTGAAGATTCGCCCATGTAGAATCACAGGAACAGTGTCCAAGCGCCACCTTCAGTATTTTATTAAGAGAGAGTCTGATGATGAGAGAAAACAGCTTCCATAGCATACACAAATGTTTCCATAACACAAAACTCACTCCTATAGTCTCACATCATAAAGGATTCTGAAACAGATTAAGTGTGAGCGGTTTGTTTGGTTTCGCTTGTTTATGTGTTGACACTCACATTCCCGTTCCGTTTATCTAGTGATATGCGCGTCTCGCACAGCGTGGGGCCAGACGGGAGCGCGCTAAGGGTTAAAGCGCGCTGCATGGAGTCTGTAGGGCGGAGTGGAGTGGATGTGATTGGAGCGCTACACATGATGTCATGTACATGAAAAAGCCAAGAAGTAGTTAAGAAGGCGGCTTGTAACTCTGGAAAGAGTGGGTGAACCTCTAAGGCGCAGAGAGCAGACGCACGCGGGTGATATTTTGGACACACGGAAACGGCACCATGGTGCAGAAAACGGACAACAGCGAAACGGACAGCATGTCCAGAGAAGCCACAGACTCCGACGAAAGTGAATTCATGGTCTCGATAAACCCAGACTGGTGCAAGACAGCGACCGGACACATAAAGCGACCGATGAACGCGTTTATGGTGTGGTCTAAAATCGAGCGGAGAAAGATCATGGAGCAATCTCCAGACATGCACAACGCGGAGATCTCCAAACGCTTGGGCAAGCGCTGGAAAATGCTGAAGGACAGCGAAAAGATACCTTTCATCAGGGAAGCCGAAAGACTCCGATTGAAACACATGGCTGATTATCCTGACTACAAATACAGACCCAAGAAGAAACCAAAGCTGGACAGTTCCTCCAAACTCTCAGCCCCATCTCCAGAGAAGTCCTGCAACAAAATATCCAAGACCTCCAAGAAATGTCCCAAACTGAAAACGAACAAGACGGGAAGCAAATCATCTCACTGCTACGGAGATGAGTACGCGTTTAAGAGCATGAAAGTTTCAAAGACTGTCATTAAAAGTGAATTCACGGATGAAGACGACGACATCGACTCCGAGGAGGACTCTCGGGTCAGGGTGAAGGAGGAGGAAGAGGATCCGATCCCCGTCTACAATGTAGCAAAAGTTCCCGCCAGCCCAACTTTGAGCTCGTCTACAGAGTCCGAGGGCGCCAGCATGTACGATGAGGTCCGGAACAACAGACTCTTCTACAACTTCAAAAACATAACCAAGCAGAGCACAATGTATCCCGCATCTGTCTCACCAGCATCCTCTAGGTCAGTTTCCACGTCTTCCAGCTCTAGCGAAGACGCGGACGACTTGCTTTTTGACTTCAGTTTGAACTTCGCCTCCTCCGCGCAAAGCTCGGAGCTGGGCAACCCGAACCCAGGGAATCTCTCCCTCTCTCTGGTGGATAAGGAGTTGGAGTCTTTTAGCGAGGGAAGCCTGGGCTCCCACTTTGAATTTCCAGACTATTGCACGCCTGAGCTCAGCGAAATGATCGCCGGGGACTGGCTCGAAGCGAACTTTTCTGACTTGGTTTTTACATACTAAATAGGACAAGTCCCAAGTAATAACACACGGGAGAGGTATAATGCTCTGTTCTGTACGTATTTCTTTCCCCTGCCTTCCTCTGGTGGTCCACCTATAGGGGCTTTGGGAAGGAGGCGAGTATGGCAAGCCACTTAAACATTTACTTCTTTAAACTATTTAGTATATTATGCTTCTGTTGTTAGTATCAATTATTTAATTACAAGTGGGTAATCCAAACGTGACTAGTGTTTATTTCTTTTTTAGTTTCTAGTACTTATTCATGTGCTGCATTTCATTATTCCAGTACTAACATTTCTTACCTCACTTGTTACACTAGTTTACGTGGCATAAGTATTCACAATAGCTTATTTTAGTTCAATTCAAAATGCTAACAGTTGAAATTAACACAAGTGTCTAACAAATAGGAACTAGAGTATTTTCAATGTTTTTTAATATTAGGAAAACTGGAATATTCACTAAATAAAAAGTACTGTACTTAATAAAAACTAGTAGGAAATGAATAAGTATTAGTAATAAGTATAATTATTTAATGAAAAATTGTGAAGTAGATACTAGTCAGTATTGGATTACTTGCTAGTAATTAAATAAATACTAGCAACAAAACAATAAGATACTGGTTACTTTAAAGGAATAAATGTTAAAATGGCTTGCCATAGGCGGGGAGAGGTTTGAGGAGTTAGATGCTCATGAAGCTGGTACTGTAGCAAAAAAAGAAAAAAAGTCTGCAGACGTTTTTTTTCTGGCAGCATGACAGGGTTTTATGGATTTTTCTGTAGGTCTACAATTACTGTTCAACTAAAGCGGACCACAAAGGGAAAATCTGAGAACTTCTATGCATCTTATACCCTCTTTCTAACTGCAGGGAGCTGAAAATGTAAAGACTGTGGACTGACTCAAAGCAAATCTGTGAACTAATATTGTTCAGGACGTTTCTTTCAAACGTTTAGTCATTTCTAAATGCCGGAACTTTTTCTTTTAAAACCTTTTTTTTTTTTTTTTTTTTTTTTTTTTTTTTTTTTACTGATTCTGTTTACCTACTGGTTTGAAACTTAAGCAGCCTAAACCTCCTTAGAGTTGCAGGTGTTAGAGGAAGCATTTTGATACATAACAGACCTCATCTTTTTAAAAGAAAGCAAACTATTTTCAGGCATATTTTTGTACAGTTAAAAAGGGAATGTTCTTACTGGGCACTCAGTGAGTTTCAGGCACTTCTTCCCTTTATCATTTGTTTTAAGCATGCAAGGGAGTCCTGGTTTAAGGATTAAGTTTAAATTAAAACTTGCATCAAAATGCCTTGTGATTTTAAACTAGGTTTTGTACAGCTGTAGATCAAATTTGTTGAGTATTTGTAGAACATATGGCATTGGGGAGGGGGGAGATGCATACCTCAGTGCTGGTATTAGTTTCAAGATTGTATATGTACTGTAAAATAGTAAAGTTAGGAGTTTATGTATATCATACTCGTGATATGTGGATGGGTCCCAATCGCAGGTGTGAGACTGGATTTTTTTTTCTTTCTAATGGCACATACTGTTTCCCCTTCATTTTTTGTGCAATATATTTACTTGTAAATGCAGACCATCTACATTTTTTTTTTTTATTTTTTTTGCATTTTTGTAGCAAAATGATGGACAGGCAGACTTTTGCTCTGACAACGTCATTATTTGTCATGATGCTGAAGTCACTGATGAATAAAGAAATCAGCTGGAACTGATCGTAACTGAATGGTCACATGGTGTGCTTTTCTGTGGAGAAAAAAACAACAACAAAAAACACCATTTCTTTTTAAACTGACCCACAAAATTGGACAATTCTTGTCCTGCAACCAATTTGAAAATGACTCATTTTTAAAAATGTGCCATAATGGGCAAATAATGAATGTCGGTGGTCTGGCTGAAGAAAAACCAAGAAAGCAAAAAAAAAGGTACATTCCATATCCTCGTTTCATATGATGAAACATTTTATTTTCAACTTAAGACTGCCGTCTTTTCTATTAAAAACAACAACTACAACAACCATAAACCTGTATTTTTGTTTCTTGCACTTAAACATATTTTGTTTATTTTTATGTGGGTCTTACATAAAGTCTGTTTTGATACAAGGTTTGGAATATGATGGACTCTTTGCCAGGGAACATGGTGAAGTACAAGGCAGCCTAGCCTCACATTCCAAATGTGAACCTCTCTTCGACTCATCTTTTAATAAACAAATACTTACCACCATAAAATCTCCTCTCAATTTGTTAAATGAAAGAATGATGTCATTGTTTGTAATGAGTGGGCTACCCATAAAAAAAAAGCTCAAAAGCTTTTGCATAACCTGATTTTTCCTTTGAAAATATACATCTTTCCTGACAGGAACCAGTAAAACCTATCGGTTTAAATCATAACAATCCTTCCGCTTCTCCCCTTTGAAGCAACGGCCCCTTTAAGAAATCAAATTTTGCGCTGTTTGAAAGCGGTGTCCTGTGATTGGTGGGATTTTGTGGCCTGTTGGAGTGAAGAGGAGAGACCCAACGTGAATGCTCCACAGCTGCCACTAATCACTGAAGAGCCCAACTCCTCCCATGAAGCCCCCCAACTTCCACTGCCCTCTTTTTTTCTTTTCTTTTTTTCTTTTTTCTAGTGACCAGTCATGCAGCTTAGAAAAATGGTCTATAAGCAAGAATACACAAACACTCTTAAATATAATCTGTCATTAGACATTTCAAATCAATATGCACTTAAGAAGACGATTACTAAAGCATTAACATGCTCACAACTGCTTTTAGAACAGTTTCTGAAGCATGCAAATGGCTCTCTTAAAGATGCATCTAAGATGCATTTACTAAATCTTGCAAGGAATGCACTGAAAATTTAAAATGCTAATTACCTACTTTAAATGCCTTAATTGCAACCAATTCATTTGTGATACAGGACTCTTCCTTTCTAGATTTTCTGATGGCTGGTGTTTGTATGCAAGAGTGCAATAGTCTATATGAGCAAGAAGCAGCTTTTTATACAGTTAATGAAGAGCCACGGAGAGCAAAGATAAATGCATTACATCATCCTGATGTAATCGTAAGTGTTTGACATGCATGGATGTACTATATGTATTTAGTTTGGCCATTAAGTCAGTCAGGGCATCAGTAATAAAACATTTATCTGGCTATTACTTTACCTGACCTCTTGGTCAAAGTTACTAATGGATTCATGGAGCGATTCCCCACAGAATGTGCACATTGATTTTGTGCTCCTCTGAAATATCTGGTCCGGCCTAATGCCACCGGAACGCAGTGAAATGAAATTAGTGACCCGTTAAAATTTCCCTCCATTTCCTCTTTAAATAAATGGAAATTTGAAATGCTTGGGAGACATTGAGGAGGATAGCATCTATCAAGTCCAGTAGTTGGAAACTGGTGACAAAAGAAAGTAATTTCCAATGCCTTGAGCGCTTAAATCATTCATAAAATCTGGATGTCATGGCCAAATGCCACATGTGACATCTACATAAAGGCTCCTGGAAAGGAAGCTTTATGGTTTTAAACATTTTTAGATTGGATTTGTTGCTCAAAATCTTAGCAAGTCTTCTTCCAAGATGAAGAAGACTATACAGGGGTGGCACAAGCTCAACTGCCACTATTTCATTCTGCTTCAGCTACCTCAGACAAAAATAATAAATTGGACCATAACAACAAAGCTGTTTTTCTCTCACCAGTGTGGTGAGGATTCACCGTGTGAGCACTGCATTCTTAATATCCTCTGCTTTGTCAGATGTGCTTCTATGCTTGGCAAGAGACATGCTCCACCAGTGTTTATTGCTATCAGATAGATCACTTCTCCCCAGAACTCAAAGTACAAGAAAAAAGATTAGCTATTGAACTGGTAATAGGAAATGCATTTCAGCAATTGCAGTGACATTCTTCTCGGACGGCCTGTTATGTTCCTGTCACTTGCTGTCCATTCCTTGCATTGCATGTCAATCACCAGGCTACTGAACCTCACAAGATTTACTTCCTTTGTTTAGTACACCACTGTTATTTTCTTCTTTTTTTTTTTTTGTCAGCAAATTTCACTTTCAACAAATTATATATTTAAATGTTTTATTTCAAAGGGGAAAGGGGTTATATGAGGGTAATATATATATATATATATACAGTATATATATATATATAAAAGCATAATATATTGTATATAGTTATGCTAATATAATGAACATAGCCTATAATAATGGAATATATGGAATAATTGTTAATATCTATAACTGGCATAATTTATATATATATATATATATATATATATAAATTACAATTGTAGTATATATGACTACAAATTATTACAACATATATTGACTACAACATACAATGACTACAACATAATCAGATATTCTTATTTTGTTGTTTCTCTCTTGTTTTTTGCACTTTGGTGAAATTTGCCAAGACAAATAATATGTATGCAATATATATTTTTTCCCCTTGGTTATGTCTTTACTGGACATATTCCCCTTTCAACTTTTTATTTATACAATGCATCTTATATTATAAAATATATACATTACATCATTAAAAATGTATATAAATAATATAAAGATAAACACATAAATATATATACAGTAGTGGCCAAAAGTGATGTCAGAAGGGGATTGGTTTGAGCATTTGGTTGTAATGACCCTGCAAGCTTGACTGAACGATCAAATGCGGAAAATATTTTATATTTTTAAATATTTAAAAAATGAGCTAAGAACAAAACACTAACTATGTTGTTCTGACAAAACTATTTGGCAAAAAGGGATAAACTGCAGCTAGAGGGTTTATTTTACAATGCAAAAAAAAAGAAAAGCATATTATGATAAAAAGCTCACAGAAAAAGCAAATATTGACTAAAACATAATCAGTTATTAATATTTCATTAGTTCTCACTTGTTTTTTGCATGTTTATAATATCTTTGAATGACAGCCGGACACAAATTGGCATGTTTCATTGCGTTATCACAATTAAAACAATTGACTCCACAACTACACAATATGCTTACAGAAAAAAAACAAAAAAACATTTGAATAATGGGTGAAGATGTCAATTTTCCCAGGCCAGACGTCACTTTTGGCCACTACTTTAAATGTATAATTAATGATATCATATAAATTAAGTAAACACTTAAAACGTCCCCTTGGAATTATAAGGTTCTATCTGACATTTTTGTCAAAATTTTGTTATTCACATATTCTTATTCTGTGACCACTTCTTTACATTATGTGATGTTGTTTTTTAAGTTGTGTACATTTTGGAACTTTTTATTTAGAAAATAAAAAGGTTCTTTCTACACAGTCGAATGGAATGCAAAAACTTTAAAGCTCAATATCTCAAAACTGCTCAGAACGCAGATAGAACCTTATAATTCCAAGGGGACGAAATGTATGTGTTTATAAATTTACAACATCTTTATCTTATTGTCCTTTAGCATTGAGTAAATTGAGGTTTGCATGTGCTGGCCCTTCGATAGGCCTATAGAAAGAGCCCTGACCCCTGCTGCTCTGCTGAGATTTGTGGCATGTCCCTAGAGACCCTCGGAGCCATGCTTTGGCTTGGCATCTCCCCACATCGAGGAACGTTTTTTAAAATGTAAACATGAGCTAAGCTGGATTTGCACCGCCAGGCTCAGAGATAATGCAGCATGCCTATGGTGGTTCAGTTGCTTTTTCCATCGACAGAATATCCCTTCAATTTGAGCACTTTTGGGCCATGCTATTTCAAACCGAATTACACAATAGCACTGTTTTAAACATACAATGTAATCATGACCATTTCATGATTAGTCTAATGTCATTCCAGTGCATTGGAACATGCTAAGCTGGATCCAAAGGTTAATGCCATGGTTTAATCTTACTCAGAATTATGTATTAACATAAATGTGGCTGTTTACCTAACTTTTTACTGCTAGAAAAGGCTTTAAGTTACACTTTACTCAGTCTGTTGCTATAGTGAGAGAGAAAAACTTTGAATGTATCCTAAATCCAAATGTAATCTACCTTCTGTGATCATACTGAGAGCAATATTAGAGTTTTACTGCTCGCTGCTCCCTTGTATGTTTTTTCTATCTTCTTGGAAAAGTCTGTTTGGATGGCTGCCCAGATACATGGATTTAGGTATGTAATTTTCCCTATTTTTTCCTCTCTTCCCTTCTTTTTTCCCCTCTCCTCTCTCTGCAGAGACACAAGAGGAGCCCGTCCGGCACAGACCTCTCGTTCAGCATGTGCATTTGTGTTTTTATAATTCAAAGCACTTGCATTGTCTTATTCACTTTTCCTTTTTTTTCCCTTTTAAATGCAGAAATCTTTAACAAAATTGTTCCTTATAAGTGGTACAGAACTTGCCTCTCAGGAATGAATATGAACAAGTTCCCTATTCTCTCATACAAGTGATAACGGTTAAAAACTCCCCACCCACTGCCTCCCTCTTAGGCCCAACACAAGCAGTTAAGAACAATAGCTTAAGGGTATACAATTTTGACCAAGCCAGCAGCAACTGCTTGTCCATTCATATGCATCTGTAATTTAATACTGTTCTAAGACCTTGACTGGCCCCTCCCATTCTTGCTCACTATAGAGACTCTTTCCAATGCACACTGCCCAATGACCATTGTAATCCCCAATGTCCCCTGCTTTCTCTTTCAATTCACATGTTACCCGGGTTACCCCATTAGGGCTACTCTTCATAGTTTGCATCAGCATGGGGTCTAATTTGAAAGTCCCTACTGCTTCAGTAAATAATTAGCACATCAAACCCCCCTCAGGCTCCTCACAGGAAGCTTAGGTCACTAGGAGAGGTTTATTTTGATGAATGCTTTGCTGTTGGTTTCTAGGATGGTGAATTTTACTTCCCCAACTGACATTCTTTCAGGTGTTAATATCGAGTATAGTTTAAAAATAAAGAAAATTGTAAAGAAATATTTATTCACGCCCAAGGCTTAACAGCTGGAGTTTTTGCATCTGTAAGCCATGTAAAAGAGTCACAAAGTGGCAAAGAGATTGGCGGTTACGTGAATGGGAAAAACAAGTGATGAAATGAGTTCGAAATTACACAGCCTACTGACAGACCTCGGAAATTCATAGTGCTCTGGTTTTTCATAAGCTTTTTTGCCCTTTAATTGGGACCAGCATATGTGTTCAGTGGTGTGAAATGTGAACTGAAACTCAGTTCATGGTCTTCAAAGAGTTGCATCGAATATCTGCGATCATTCCTTGCAATTGTGTCCACCTTGCTATGAAGCGCGTATGAAGCCTAATTTGAATAGACAGAGCCTTGACTAATGGGCGTCTAATAAAAACAGTATCAAACAAGAATGCGCATTAGGGATTTATATCACATTCTAAAAACATTCATAACGTGGAATGACTGCAATCGGTGATGATATTTTTAGAAAAATGTCGTGAATCTATGTCGTGTACAAGAATTTGGGCACTGGTAAGGACAGTAAGGTCCCTCGCTCACTACAAATTTGGGACACTGATGACTATTTCTGGTCACATGACAACGTTCTCATTGTACAACATCACTATTCATGAACAACAGCAGAGCTGATATCTTTCTGACAAAATCTTTTAATGTTATTTAAAGTACATTATAGGCCTACTTTGCTTGTTACATATACGTGCAACATTTTAGCCATAAATAAATTGTTAATGTTATTATGTTCATTGCCTGTCTAGCAATGTATGTTTACGCTGAAATATAACTGAATAATGGTTTGCATTTAGAAAAGAAAAAAATCTATCGCTTGTCAATATGTGTAGTGAATTAGCTCATACGATTTATGTTTCGTGCTTTAGAACTTCCGTTAAGGTTTTCATGGTGCATTGTGGGACTTTTTAGCGTTTCAGTGCACTGGAAGGATTTTGTGATTGAGACAGCCCTTAAAATAGCCGAGTCCCTGATCAGTGCCCTCAGTGACTTCTGAACTATACTGAGCTGATTAAGACGCACCCATTGGCCGCATCTACATTAGATGGTGACCCATTTCAGATTTTTTCCTCCCATGTGGCACAGATCAGATATGACACATTGTGGAAAAAAGCACATTGATTTCAATATTCTCTGATCGGTTTCAGGCCTCATTCATAGGTGGAAATAAATCTGATATGAATCGGATACGTGCATTTGCGTCTGCAATGTAAGCGAACAGATCAGATATTCCCCAGTCTATGCGAGGTGTATGTCATTTAAAAAGCGACGGTGGCGAATGACGTCAACTCAGGTGGACACATCACAGTGATCATTGCTACATTCCTCCTCTTTTTTTTCTCTACTTTAAGAGACCAATGTTTTGCTGAGTTTTAAAGATGGTGCAGAAAGCATTTCGTCCATTGCAAATCGTGCCATTTTTACTTCCTTTTCAGCCTACGTTTTTCCGGGTCAGAAGTCTTCCTTGGGTTGTTTCGTCAAGTGTATAGTGTAATATAGGGTATGGCTCACTTTTAAAAGAAGATGTAAGCCAGTCGTAAAAAAAATATATATATTAGCATGGTCAGTGGCAGGCCTTGGTAATGTATCGATACATATTTGTGATTTAATTCTGATTCACTAGCTCTCATATTGATTGGATTGGATTGTGTTTGATTCTATTCTGATTCATTTGGGCATATTTCGGTTACAATGCGGTCTCTTATATGAAATAAAATTTTCACTGAAAGTTGATTCGGTAAATGTTTAGACATGTTTATTCAGTTCATTCAGACTAATTCAGTTTGTGAGTCTTAATAGGGTTGCACTACATATAGTTCTTCAAAAAAACTTACAAGCACAACCAGTTTAGTCTAGTTCACGAACAAATGATTCTTATGTGCTGATCCTTTTCAGCAAATCAAAAAAGATACAGCACAACCCCATTAAGACTCACAAACTGAATTAGTCTGAATCAGCTTTCAGTGATAAATGTATAATGCACTGTAAACATTTCTTTGGTAAATGTTTATAAATGTATATTCAGTTCATTCTCAGTGTACGATTTTGATTCATTAAGGATCAGCTTCTTAGTTAATGAATCAGACTACACTGGTTGAGATATTTCTGATTCACCAAAAATATCTGGTTTAAAGGAGTTGTTTGTTTGTTCAGTTCAGACTGAACACTCTTTTCCCGTGTGACTGGAAACACTGGGGATTTTTAAGAACCAATAGCATTCAAATGAAGATTCTGATAATCTGAAAATTCAGTATATTTATATTTAATGGCCAGGACACTGAGTGTTAATGGTTTGGAATTTGCACCACTTCTATAATGCTAATCACTTTGTAATGCTAGTTTTGCAGCAGTTCTCACTTATCATGTTGTTTTCTAAAAGGGACCAATAATTAAACATTATCGACAGCAAATGCCCCAGTCTCCCCGCTCCCTTCAGTACCAACAAAGCATAACATTTTAAAGCCAATTTGAGAACTCGTCACTTTTAATAATTAATCGCAGTACAATAAACAATTCATATGCAGTACAGCCAGATCTATATCCATTATGGATATATGTAATAGTCATTAAATATACATTTCACTTCCAGCTTCAGTCTCTAGATCTCTGACAAAACAAACAGGCGAATTATGGGTGGGTGGGAACTTCGGGAGTTCAGTGCGCAGTTGAAGGCTCTAGAACATCTCTGAATCGGACAGGCGAGGTGATTTTATTGGTTCCCCGGAGTTTCAAGAGCAGCACAAGCCTCATAGACCATACGAAAATAACACAACGTCTGGCCGCGCTGACAGCAGACAGGTTGCCGGAGAGGGAACAAACAACACACACGCAGAAATGCAGAGTGCAGCTGTCTGTCATTTGTGGTGACTGCTTGTTAAAGAGACCTTGAAGACATTAGGGGGACATGTTTTTCCCTTCTTCGGTTGCACTTCCAACACGCACTGTAACCCTGTAGGCCTTGTCTATTTCGAAGCAGAACTGACGATAACTCTGCTGGATAGATAGTGAGCCGGTAGACAGCGGAATCTTGCTAGATGGGCCGTCACAACTGGAATGTCGAAGTGGACATGTGTTTTTGTAAATTACACATTTGACGTCAATCTCATACACAATCTAGGTCATAAAAATGCAACTGCATGACTGCTGGCAGCAGTTTTTAACGCATTCAGGGATGCTTTTTTTTCCCTGAAGCGTCAGTCTACACACTGTGCCATGTCATTGTTTGTTTACGGGCTTCACCTCGCTCACCCCGCTAGCCGTCTGCTTAGCGCAGCAGCTATTTATGGCGTGATGCGAGGCGGGGGCTGCTACTATGATCAAAAGGAGCCGCTCGTTGATTTTCAAACATGCATTATGCTGCTAACATACATTATCAAAGTGAAGTGCTTGCTTGATCGTCTTCAGTGCTCAGCATGCTTAAGATATGGGTAAGGAAAGGGTTAGTATAAAGAGAGATGGAGGAGGAGATGGAAACTGTTATGCAGTGCCTTATTCTGAATTCTGTAACTTTATTCATTTTAACTTGATTAAAATATGATCAGAAAGCCTAAAGGGATTGGAGCCAAACAGAATAGAAAGCTTAAATGTATTGCTTATTGAGGATTGACATTTAGTTTATATGAGGGTGTCAACTTGAGGGTCATTTTTACATTTTTTTCTTTTTTTTTTCTTTTGGAAATTGTATAATGTCATAATCATAGAGATTTCTGTAATTTAATCAACAATATAGAATGTTTGTGAAAAAGCAAATAATCCCATAAAACCTCACAGAATCGTCTCTCGCAATTATATCCCAAAAATAATTGTCACCTCATAGAAAATTTGAGAAAAAGACTTTTGATGAACAGGAAAAGCTTGAATAAATAAAAGATCACCAAATAAAACAATTTTATATGTCTTGTTTGACAATGTTTGATTATGAAGGGGGAACAATTTAAATAAATAAATAAATAAACAAACATACATGCATGCATATATGCATACATAACTGGAATATTTTTTTTCCCAGTATATTAATTACATGATGTCTACTGCATTACAGGAATGACCTAATAGAGAAAGAGACGT
Source organism: Leuciscus leuciscus (assembly GCF_965113295.1). Taxonomy (NCBI): domain Eukaryota; kingdom Metazoa; phylum Chordata; class Actinopteri; order Cypriniformes; family Leuciscidae; genus Leuciscus; species Leuciscus leuciscus. The sequence goes on from NC_138741.1 coordinate 10,667,431, forward strand.
GGGCGTGGGGAGAAACAATGAAGGTAGTGTGTAATGGGAAGTTCTTACATTGGAGAGTTGTAAAATATAGTTCTCAACATATCTTAATTAGAAAGGCTAATGTGTTAATTAAGTGTAGAGGTCGTTAGGTGCAGTCTGTGGTCTGCGGTGAAGTAAAATCATTTCTTTCTTTCTCTCCATATTACAATGGCGCTAGTACAGAAACTATACCTCCCTCATTCTTTAAGCTCTGGCCTCAACCATGTAATTGCTCGGCATTTAAAGCAATCTGGTCAGTGGCGACAGAAACCTGCTGTGCCCTGCAGAAGTTAATGACACTGAAAGGCAATACCAGACTGTGGGCACATGGTTCCTTGTGCTTAAACGTCCAGTTTGCCAGCTTTAACCCCAGAGGTTGTTTTTTTTCCGCTCTTTACTGAGCTAATGTTTTAGAGAAGTGGGGTGGTAATGGAAGAATTGTGGTTACGAGTCTTATTTAGTTTGAAAGCAGCTGGATTACACCTTCTCTGTGGTTTTCACACAGAATAATGCTTCAATTTGCAGTAGCTTAATATAGATACCGATTTCCTAAGCAATTATGACAGTCATGTTAGTCTATAGCTCTATGGGTCTCATTCATCAGAAGTAATGGTGGAGTGACAGGTCGCCTTGAGTTGTGGTTTCAGACCGAAAAATAATCAGCCTTAATGTCGGAAACTCATCTGGATTACTTTATGTAATGACGGAAGAAAAAAGGGACTTCCAATTTGGGACTGTTTGCTTTGAACTGAATTGCATGCATATCGCACAACCTGTCAGTAATGAATAAATAATTCTGCCCATAGATATGTCTATTTCATGCTAAATTTGCATCTAGCTGAGTAATAGGCTTTTTTAATGGAACTAAAGTCAATAATCTTACAGTATGATAAAAGATGTAAGTGATAATATTTTTCCCCAATAAAAGAGTAATTGCATAACTAAACATACTAGCAAAGGCAAATCTGAGATTTAGGGTCGTAACACATTACAAACCCATATGTTCCATCTTTATGGACTAATGGTATTGTCTTTGTAAGCATGTTTTGGCGGAAGGCACATGCGCTCATAAAGGGTGGATATTGTCTCTTAGTGGGACGTCGATTGATGCTGGCGTTTACACACCAAACATTGATCGTGACCTCTTCCTGCTCTTGGTTTCTTTATTGTTTGTGGTAGTATAATAAGAATGGATTACTTGACTAACACTAATGCGGAATTAGTTACATAGTAAACCACATTACAGGGTCTAGCGGTGGATGGTTAGTGATAAAACAATAAATAATGCACAGTGTTCATAAAATACCTCTTGGGTGAGTACAGGAGATAAACCCAATATAATAGTGAATAATCAGAGTTTATACTCTGCATCTTTCATTGCTATTGACTTCCATAATATATATTTTTTTCCCCTAATTTGGAAGTCAATGGCTACCGTCAGCTGTTTGGTTACAAACAATCTTCAAAATATCTTCTTTTGTGTTCAACAGAAAAAAAATCATACGGGTTTGGAACAACATGAGGGTGAGTAAATGATGACATAATTTTCATTTTTGGGTGAACTATCCCTTTAACAAGATAAACTGTTTGAAGTTTCTGTTTAAGATTTTTTAATGTTTTTGAAAGGTGTCACCAAAGCTGCATTTATTTGATAAAAATACAGCAAAAACAGTACAATTTAAAATAACTGTTTTCTATCATAAAATGTAGTATATTATTAATATGTCATACATGGTAAATATATAAAATATATTTAATTATAATTTTAACAATATATTAATTAGTCCTATATATTGTAATTTTTTTGTAATGGCAAAGCAGAACCCACCCATGAAATCTTTACATGAGAAGAAGGAGAACACAAGGGCTCATCTACAGTGTAACTGGAAGGCAATCGGATGACTGAGAGGCTTTGCATGAAAAAGGACGAGGTCTAGAATGCTAATTGCATGAGAATGTAGTGGCTGACAGTGTCTCTGCAGTGGCCTATCAAACAGAGCTCACATTACATGAAGAATCCCATTCAGGTGGTCATTAGACAATCAAATGGGAATAATCCAACTGGATCTCAATTACTGTTGAAGTAATTTTCATGGCAGGGCACTGGCCAAGGAGCAAAAGGGGAGAGAGAGAGAAAAAAAAAAAAAGAGACAGTGAACGAGTGTTGAGCGCTCCTGCTGAAAAACAACTTAAACCAGCCTTAGCTCTTAGTTGTTAGATGATCAGCCTGGTCAGGCTAATCTGGTTTGCTAGTATTTTGAAGGGTTTGGGGCTCTTTTCAGCTGATCAAGCTGAGAAACTATACAAAGTCCCTTAAATCCTGCCCTGGAGGGCCACTGTCCTGCAGAGTTTAGCTCCAACCAGAGCTTAAAAAAAAAAAGTGAATCAATGTCCTCACCAGAACAAGCTAATCAATGTCTTCAGGATTACTAGGAAATTACAACCAATGCTTTAGATCAGGGTTGGTGCTTATTAAATAAAACTAAAACCATAAAACTATTTTTTTTTATTGCTTGAAATAAAATAAATGTTAACTGAAAAAAGATTAAATGTAATATATATATATATATATATATAGTATTTATTTTAATTTTAACTAAAATTATGAGCATTGAGAATAGCTGGATGGCTGAAACGTCTGCCCTTGCTCTATTCAAATAATTGATTATTTTTGTTAAAGACTTTGTCTATTTTTTCAGAGTGCGAACCATCTACAGTCTCTTCAACTAAAATATACTGAAAAACTAGGCCTATATCTTTAAAATATTAATAATAATAAAAATGAAGAAAAAAAAACATAAAACAATTACTAGAACTTTAACTAAAATTAAAAAGGAAAATATAACAATAAAAACAAAGTAAATGTATCTCAATGACACTAAAATGACCTGATCTAAACCAAAGGAAAACCAGCTAGGCCAGGTGAAGGCCAGCTAAGCAAGACTAAGACCAATCAGACAAGTTGAAAATCCACTTAGCTGGACTGTAACACCAGCTAGACCACCTGAAGACCAGTTTTTCAGGTCTGCGAGGGTGACTAGACAAGATGAACACCAATTTAACAGGTTGGAAAACTAGCTAGACCATCTAACTCTAGCAAAAAAAGCTTAGGCTGATTTAAGAAGTTTTTTCCAACAGAGTTGGTGGCACATACTAAATTTCCTGTGGGGAGGATGAGTTTGTGAATATAAACAGACATGAAAAATGTACTATATGGAAAATGTCAGCTATTCCTCTCCTAACCCCCATTATTATGTTCTCTTTTTCAGTAGAGGCAAGCACAGGTGCGGCATATGCCATTTTCATATAGCGTGCCATTTACTAACACATTTTCCCAAATGGATAACTATGACTAAAAGACAGCATTGTTTCCTCGCCAATCTAAGCAGCTCCTCTAAACAAATCCCAACCAGTAGGAACAACTCTGCCCTGTTTTCACAGCAAACCATTTCCTCTGGCTCCAACCTGCAGTGGACACCTTTTAGCCTTTCCATCCTGCTGTTGAGCTCTTGATTTATGACAGGCACGGGAGACTGACCACTAAAGCCATGTAAATTTCCTGGTTCTGAAGCAAGGCACAGGCCAGTGTTAGACCACCCAGCCTCTCCCCCTGTCGTATTCTGCTCCACATATCAGAGGGGCTTTCATATAGTGAGGGTCAGGGCCTGTTTTTATCACCTCAGGAAGACATCTTTTAGAAGTCTCCTTCAGCATACACTTTACTCAGTTAGCGTGTCCCTTCAAACAAACAAGTTGTAAACAGGTCCGGTCTCTTGTAATCCCCACACGATGCTTCTCTTCTGAAGATTTGAGAACTATTCAAATTTGTAATTGTACAACCAAATTTATACATTGAATCAATAAGAAAGATATCAGTACACTTAGTATGTACTTGAAGTATACCAGGATATAGGATGCATATCTTTGCAATCTTTCAAAATAAACACATAACACAATAAAAATAATAACGTGTTTTTCTCATCATTTACATTTAGCATCACATATGTTTCTATTCAGGAATTTGTTTAATAATTATTCAACAACAAAAGTTACACCGTATAACTGAGAATCAACATGCACCAATGCTACAATTTTCTGTCATAATCATTTGTTAAAGGGGTGGTATAATGCCCTTTTCACAAGATGTAAAAGAAATCTATGATATCTACAGCAGTATGTGAAGTTTTAGCTCAAAATACCCCACAGATATTTTTTATATAGCATGTTAAAGCAGCACTCAGTAGCTTCGGGATTTCTTCGCTGTATTCTCGCTTTTTGCTCGCAGGTTTCCCTCTAGAGCTCCCCCCACAGCTTCGGAATAGATATTTGACAACACTGTTGTAAAAACTCGTTGGTGATTCTCAGACACCAGAGGCTAGTAGATCAACGACATCAAAGCAGATGGGACATTCTTTAAAACGTCTTCTTCATTCGGGTTCGGACAGCGTGAGGGAGCGCAATAATGACAGCATTTTAGCAGATTTCTTTTGGCCGTAAAGCAATTGTTTACATCGCGAGACCTGATATCACGCGAGACTTCCTGACGCAGCGGCCGGCGGCCCGCCGGCTCAAAGTTGCAAGTGCGTATTTTCCGCTCACGGGCACCAGGGGGGTGCGAAACGACCACCATTCAACCCGAAATAAGTCATATAACCATTCCAATGACTCCGAAGCTGTTCAGTTAAGGAAAAAAAAGTTACTTAGTTCACCTTTAAAATTGTCCATTTTTGAGGGTGAGCAAAAACGCACCTTTTGTGTCTGTTCCTTTAAATGCAAATGAGCTGCTGCTGCTCCCGTCACAGTGGGCGGAGCTTCAAGAGCTTGCACTCACACATACATTCACTAAAAATTTCAAAAACTTTTAACCTTTTATGTTCAAACCTGATTCAGACAATGATGGAGAGACTCAAGAAGAGGTGACAACATGTAGAATACAACAGGACGTTTCTGAATGGTTAGTTGATGAATTTATGTAGCTTATGTGTAGTTATCTTCTACTCATTGATTAGCATATTCTGTCTCGATAATCTATAAATCGTGTTCCGGGGGCAGGGTTTATGTAAATTTTAGCGTTGGTTATGGCACTAACCCGGGAGGAATGTCGTGTAGTCCCAACCAGCCGTTTGTTGTAGTCCTTATAACTATTTCTTTAAAAGCAAATATCTCCCTTTGCTTTGAACTTTGAGCATTGTAACTTTGCAGATGTTGTTTATGGCAATATTACACACTAACTAAAGTTAAAAAAGTGAAATCATAATCAACCCCTTTTTACAAACAAATTTTCATAACTTCAATGAGTTCATTGTTTTTCACATGTTTTTTGCATAAATTATTGAATTGTTAAATTTTTTTTTTTAGCTAACTGTGATTTGTATATGTACATTTCTGAAATACATAACTTAGACAGTTACCCCTGATAATAGATCACTCAAAATTGGAATGTGCATTTTCTGTAAAGCTGCTTTGAAACGATGTGTATCGTGAAAAGCGCTATACAAATAAATGTGAATTGACTTGAATTGAATTCAAATAAAATAACTTTAACTATATGAAATATAATTAGCATATTATACATATACATATCTAATCACTACACATACAGCAATACAAATGTATTTATTTATTACATCAATAGGATCATATAACAAAAGGTTTTATTTAGGATGGTGGGCTTTGCAGTTTTCTTGCCCCATTCTTTTCAATAGGTATACATCCTCTGGATGCTGGTTTTTGTCTTTTTTTTTCTCTCTCAACGTGATGAGTTCTCTAGTCTTGGTGCAGCTTCCATATCTTCTCTTGGCCAGCGTACAGTAACAGCTGGGTGTCTGATGACTTACAGGGAATATGTGTTGATGGCTTTGATCTTGTTCTTCCAGTTCAACTCTTTTAAAGATCTGACTTTATGCAAGTACCTGCGGATCAGATATTCAATATGCCTCTTAATCCTAGTATACAGCTTTACATCATCCATATCATGTGGTTGAGGATAGCTCCAGTCTTGCAACTGTACTGTATCTTTTCTCCATATTAAAGATGCTACACCTTGGAAGATGTCTTTGAGCTGGCCTCCAGAGGACTACTCAGTTCCTAGTGAAGGTCATTAATGTCTTGTTGACCTTGTTTGGAGCCAGATATTCAAGGATCAATGTGTGTGGCACTGAGTCATATCTCTTGTAGTTAGTCCAGAAGGTGCTCAAGGTGATCTTGGCATTTGAGTTTGGTGATCGCTTTGGCTGTCACGAGCAGGTCATTGGAGGCTCTGGTGTCTTTTCAGGTCATAGATGTGAAGCCTTTTGAGAGTCACCTGCCACATTCATACATTTTGCTTATTTTAAGTCCTGCAGCAAACCCTAACTTTGTTGACATTAAATTCAAATCTCTGTAGAGTTACAGAGGGAAATGTTTACTTAGGCTGCTTTTATCTGATCAAAAATACTGTAAAAACAGTGAAATATTATTTTAAGAATTTTCAGCATCATCACATGAATAAAGTTTATTTTATTTTATTTTTAATTGATATAATATGTTACAATATTACTATTGCTTTTGATCTTATGCTCTCTTTGCTCACCAAGGCAGTATTTATTTGATCAAAAACACATATAATGAACAAAAGATTGAACATGTTTTATTTTTGAATTTGAGAGTTTAAACAAAATATATTTTCAATTTGAAAAAATTCATTTTTCGCCATATGTTCTTTTCAATTTTTGCAATGACCTTGTCAGGAGATTTCATCTTGTGGATGGCCAGGTTTCTGTTAGCAGTTCTAATAACAGTTTATGTTGTTGTTGTGGTTGGAATTGCACATAGAATTGCAAGCATACCATTAGCTTGCCTTTGAGTTTAGAAGGCTTAGTTTTGTGTATTTCTTATCTTACCAAAAGCATGTAGGGTATCCATCAGATGCTCTGGTCTTAGATCACATTGCTCCCTCTCAGTTTAATCATGCAGCAGATCTGTGATATAAAGAGTTGACTACACTTAAGAGATTCTCAACTGTTTCAGGAATTGTAAGGGAATCTCCCAGAAGTCAAAGATTCTCAATTCTGGTTAATAAGTCTGTTCTTTGTGGTGCTGCTTATCCAGCCTCAGTTGGTGTCCTGGGCTTTTTGGCACCTTATTCAGACTCCAATCCCCACACAACCGCCCCACTCCAGTCTCTCTCTCTTGCAGTCACACACACCCTTCAGGCCAGACAAGCCAAGCTTCTGCTGCTTCCCACACACTCCCCTGTCGATACCCCAAAGCTGTTCAAAGGCTCAACAAAAGACAAACTGGGGAGGCACAGACCCATAGTCAAGGCCTCGGGACTTGAGACAGCAGGGAGAGATTCATCTTCACATTTTGTTTAGAATCTGTTTCTGGTTTTGAATCTCTATTGCTGTTGGCCTAAACGAATGGCTATTGGTTGGGTAATTACTCAGACAATGGATGGATAACAAGTGAAATCTGGGAGGCAGTCCCCTTGTCTTCAGCATAAAGAGCAGGAGGGAATCATAACATCCAATGGCTGTAGAAGTAGATGTCCCAACTTTCAGGTTGAGGAGCCAATAATCTCTTTGATTACCAACATTACCTACGGATTGCCGCAGAGACTTAAAACTTAAAAGAGACTTACATTAAAGCGGCTCTGCCTTGTCTGTGAGGGTCAGCGCATACTGAAAACTGCTTGTATGTGTCCTTGTTTTACATCCTCTAGCAATAGAGCAGAAAAACCTGGAGCACTTTTATTCTATAATGTCATCATCTAAAAAGGGTTGCAGTACACAAACATGGATTCAGCCCAAAGCCTTCTTTGGTCTTCATCGATCTGCCGGTCTTCTTCATCTCTTGCATCACAGTGGCTGTATTTATGATGGACAGCAGAATTGCATTCTGGGTCCATATAGCCTGTTATCCCACTGTGTCATAGTTAGATTGGCCAAGTATTTTATTTTCAGCTACGCTAAGAACCAGTATTAATCTTTTCACCTTTTATGTCATATACCTGTAAATGTTATTTGAATTTAAACAATTTATCATCATATTGATTCATTTTAGTTCATTTTACTGAAATACCAAATCATTCCAGTCGATGTCAGTCAATAAACTGTAACCAAACTTTCAAAAATAAATACTTTTGATTCAGCAAGGACAATGGCATTTAAAACGATGCAAATGATTTCTATTTCAAATAAATGCTGCTCTTTTGAACTTATATTCATCAAATATTCCTGAAAAAAATTAAATAAAATCAGCTTTCAGCAGCACAACTGTTTTCAAGATTGATAATAGGAAGAAATGTTCTTGAGCACGAAATCATATATATATATATATATATATATATATATATATATATATATATATATATATATATATATATATATATATATATATATAGTATTGTGTTTTAATAATGTCATTAGCATAAAGGTGCAACTTTTTGTTTTGACTTCATTATTGTTAATAAAAAATTAAACAAAATTAACACAGCTGAAGAGCTTTCAGCTTTCAAAATACTCGTTCTGTATGTTTATGGCCTTGTGACTGAACATCCAAGATGTTGATTCCTAAAATAGTCAATTTCTGGAACCTTAGAAGCGGTCTCCTATTGCAGAACATTACCTGATGTGAGACACTATAATTGTTTCCGCTCCTCCCTCGATTACTGATTCGTCTCTCTCTCTCTCTCTCTCTCTCTCTCTCTCTCTCTCTCTCTCTCTCTCTCTCTCTCTCTCTCTCTCTCTCTCTCTCTCTCTCTCTCTCTCTCTCTCTCTCTGGTCCCTCAGAATAGCTGAAGTCTTCTCTCTGATCATTATGAGACAATTATTGCTGCAGACAATTGTAATCATTTTGCTGTGCCATTCTGCCTGTTATTTTTCCTTACATTAAACAGCGAACTGAATTTAGTGTCAGATTGATGGTTGCTTGGAAAAGCCACATACAGACCGTGGATGGGGTTATAGTTTGCGTTTAAGCTTTGAATCATAAGATTTAGGTATTTCCTGATAAGGAGTTATATATATTCGAGTGAAATGGCTTCTTGAAGAAGAAAAAATGTAGGATGGGACTTGATTTTGTCCATAGGGAATTGATTGGATCATTGTAGTTTGCTATTGGTCGATCTCATGTGAGTGACAGCTTGCCCCGCCCACAAGTAAACACGTCATCAGAGATGTCATCGCTGCAAGAAAGAGGGGAAGTTATTTTGATTAAAGACATGAGGACACATTAATACAAATAAAAAAAAAGGATATGCACAGATAAATATTTTATAATAATTATGGCAATGTTCTATAAAAAATAAGAATTGAACATTTTGATTTCATGGTGACTTTAAAGGATATTGTTGCATTTTATGTGCATCTTGTCTCCACATATGCAATTAAACAATCCAAGTTAACCAAGTGTACCAAGTGCACATGGTTCAATACACACCCTCCACATTGTAAAAAATATTTTTGAAATTGTAAATAAAAAAGATAATTGGAGAACGTTTTACAAGAAAATACTATGTAAGTATTTCTACTTCAAAATTTCACGTTTAATTCGATATTACTTGTGTTTGAGTTTTTTTGACAAAAAAGTAGTAAAATACAAAACTGTGTTACAACTCATTTGCGAAGGATAACACAAAAAAAAGTTAAAAAAAAACTTATTTCCATTGTGGTCCTTGATATTGCAAAAACAACACTTTTTGCGACGGATATAATGGCATGTCATCACAGCACAAATACAAGTACAACCAATTCTCACAACATGAAATACTTTCCCAGGCGAAACTCATTAAAAACACAATTCAATTAAAACATCCTCTCTAAAAACAATATTTTCACTTTGAAATTAAAACCAACACTATTTGTTAAACTCTTAATTTCCAGAGATAACTTATTCCAATCCTGTACACCTGTGTATTCAAACAACCTCTGCCCACATAGTATTATATGACGGCATAGATTAAGATCCATTACTCTGCCTAGTATAATAACAATGTTTTACATTAACCCTTGAGAAATATGTATTGAAATAAACCGAGGCTCTATTGTTAATTATCTTTGTAATTACCTTTTTTTTTTCCAGGTGAGCTACCCTTCTATCAATAGGCAACCAGCCAAGCTGTCGAAAGTGGTTATCATCCACATGAGTAAAACAATGAACTCCTAAAGCTAATTTAATCAACTTATGTTGTATTTTTTTGCAATTTTCCCATCCATATACTAAATACATTAGACATCCAATAAGTACAGGCATACTCAAAATGTTTTAATTTTAAACATTCTTTATCCAGGAAACTAACATATCTGGCTAGAAATGTAATCCTGGCATTTACCTTGCCTAAGACTTTCAAGGCCATGCTTGCAAATTATTGTCAAAAACACAACCAGTATAAATAACTGAAGCTTGCATTGTTTATAGATAATAAAAAACAAAAGAGGGCCAAGTACATGACCCTGGGGGACTCCATTATAAACAATTTGCCGTTGCTTTGTAATTATTTGTTCAATTTACTAGCAATTTCTGAGTGAACACTGTTTCAAATTAAATCCTACTTTTTTTAGTGTATACCTCATTCCTCCGTCTATTTCTGTATGTGATATAAACGCACTGCATTGTGTTTTATATGTTCTCTCTGGTGTCATAGAGCTTGTGTTCGAGTACAACATGCTGTCGGCCTTAATGCACCCCAATGACTGCATGTCATCACTTTCACGATTGCCCCGAGTGCTTCATGACAACATCAGCCAGACAGTGTATTCAATCTCACATCACACTAATAACGTGTTTAGTGGGCATGTGGCCAAAACAAACACACACACACACACACACACACACACACACACACACACACACACACACACACACACACACACACACACACACACACACACACACACACACACACACACACACACACACACACACACACACACACACAAAGATAATGCAGGATCGCTTGTACCCACTATTTCCCCGTCCATTTATGTTTTTATAGGACACCTTTATAAGAGAGAAGCCTGTGCTGGGCTGTAGTTTTATTAAGCGCCAATGTTCAGGAGATGAGAGGTGGGTGTGGCCTCCAGCCTCATGAATGAAATTGCAAACCTAAGGTTCCAGATTCAACCTGTTATTACTTCTGACACTAGTCATTTACAATAGCGCAGAAGGTGGCAATGGAAAATGTGATATTGATTGTGTACCCTGCAGGCTTTTGGCACCCTTCACTCCTCAGATGCACATGTGTCTTTTAAAGACATGCGCGCACACACACTCATATTTGTTTTATTATCTCTCTGCGATATGGTTTTTCTTCTATTTGTTCAAGGACATCAGATATCCTGGGTGAATCAGCCTTTTAATTTATCATTCTTTTAGATTTTCAATTAAGATTTGTTGATGACTGGCATTATATAAATACTGAGGGTGGATTCACTAGTGAATCACTACTGCTGATAGTGGTGTTTATTTGTGCTGGTGCTGTTTCCACCCACTCAATTCACTAAAGGAATTGTGCAAACAAAGAAAATCTGTAATGAACATACTGTAGAACATAATTCCTGAAATACTTGAACCTTTATTTCCCATATACTGTAGTCTTAAAGATAGTTGTCATGATGCTGCTTGTACGCAGTGGGGGAGACTTGTGGGAAAGCTGCACCACTGTCATAAACACTAATGTGTGATTTCTCTAGAAATTGTCTAGTTTGTTTTCACGGATAAAAGTTGAGCCCTTAAAGGCTGGAGAGGAAGCTCATTTCCACTGCTTAGGTGAAGATAAATGAAATGGTGAGAAGCATTGTGTTTCACAAATTTCACGCTAGCGCCTCAATGCAGTAGCACAGGTCTGACAGACCAAAAGCAAGCACATAAAATGAGTACCCTTCAAAGAGGATGATGACACTCCTTCCTCTGTGTTCCTCTATGTGTTACCATCACTAGTCTGGGGTGCATTTCCCAAAAGCATAATTTGCCAACTATGGTCGCAAGTTCCATTGAACTTAATTGGTACAGAACCTGCGACCATATATATATATATATATATATATATATATATATATATATATATATATATATATAAACACTCACCTAAAGGATTATTAGGAACACCATACTAATACTGTGTTTGATCCGCCTCAAGGTTGTGCGTGTTGTGGCTTCACAAATGCTTTGCTGCATACCTCGGTTGTAACGAGTGGTTGTTTCAGTCAAAGTTGCTCTTCTATCAGCTTGAATCAGTCGGCCCATTCTCCTCTGACCTCTAGCATCAACAAGGCATTTTCTCCCACAGGACTGCCGCATACTGGATGTTTTTCCCTTTTCACACCATTCTTTGTAAACCCTCAAAATGGTTGTGCGTGAAAATCCCAGTAACTGAGCAGCTTGTGAAATACTCAGACCGGCCCGTCTGGCACCAACAACCATGCCACGCTCAAAATTGCTTTAATCACCTTTCTTTCCCATTCTGACATTCAGTTTGGAGTTCAGGAGATTGTCTTGACCAGGACCACACCCCTAAATGCATTGAAGCAACTGCCATGTGATTGGTTGATTAGATAATTGCATTAATGCGAAATTGAACAGGTGTTCCTAATAATCCTTTAGGTGAGTGTATATATATATATATATATATATATATATATATATATATATATATATATATATATATTAGGGGTGTAACGATACGCGTATTCGTATCGAACCGTTCGGTACGAGGCTTTCGGTTCGGTTTTCGGTACGCATTACGTACCGAACGGTTCGTTGGACCATTTTTTCTGCTTACCAAAATTTAGTTATTTCAAATGAAGGCACGTCGCAGGTGGCAAGCGTGCTCATAGAGGCTGGCGCGACCACAACATCAACTGGCAAATGCAATGCAAGGAACTAGGGGTGGGCGGTATGACCAAAATTCTGTTTCACGGTATGACTAATTTTATTTCACGGTAACGATATATTTCACGATATAGTTATAACTTATATATTTATATAGTTATTCTCGAAAAATCGACAAAAAGGGCTTTGTATAATAAATAAACCCAAATACTTTAGAAATGAAAAGTACTTCGCTTTGTTTCAATTTTCTTTTTCTTTTCTTTGGTAAATTATTTATTTGGTAAACTGTTTTTAATAGCTAAATATAGTAAACAAAACACTCATCAACTTTTAGATGAACTGCCCCCAACTGATTGATATTAAATACAACTCAAACTTTAAATAAAGTGTTGCTGAATAATTTTTCAATCTCATGTTATTGCTTTAATTCATCAGTCAGTCTATAATATCTGAATGTTTTTTATTGAACTATTCTATTCATAATAAATTAGTTACTTCCTTTTAATTTGTTAGGATATTAGTAAATACTAGTTATGTTTAAATGTTTTCCCGGTACATTATTTGCAATGTCTGCTTATACTGCGTTTTAAAGGGCTTGTTTTGCTCTTTTTGTGATAGGTTGGCAGCTGTCACCTAAAGCTTTAATCAAGAGAGTTTCAGAAGTGTTAAGTTCATCAAGTTCATAAGTGACTAGGAGAACAGCAGTATGAAAACCGAACAGCAGCTACTGTTAGTGTTGACCAAGTAGTGTAAATTATACACACCTTGTAAATGCGTCATTATTTTACCATAGCCCGGTGAACACCGACACACTGCGCTCCCTCTCAGTGCGTGTAGTGCACTGCACTGCACGCGCGCGTCTTTTGCATCAGTAAAATGCGATCGGTTAATTTGAGTGACGAGTTGTAATCACGCATTGAATCAAAGGAAGATTTTATCAGCTGGTTCAGTGGACAATTGTTTGGAGTTAGAAACATATAACTCGCGCTGCATATTTAGTCATTTTGCCTCAGATATAGGATTATACATTCGCTTTAACAAGCAGGTTGTTCATTACCACGGCAACCGCTCGCATGTCATGCTGAATGCGATTTTCGTGTTTAAAAAGTAACTATAATACAGAAGAAACACTTAGAATGATATGAACTGTTGTTGTCAAGTCAGCTTCATGCTTTCCCCGTTGCGATCGTGCACTCCTCTAACTGTAGCCTACGGGTGCCGCACTGCTCTAGTTGACTGCTGCGCCTTTTCCCCCGAAAATATCACGTTAACAACAACCCTTTAGAAAACGTAATTCCTTTGTGAATCCTCTTGATCTGCTTTTTCCATGTTTCTTTGACAAATCTCAGTGTCTCCGTCTCACGCACGCTGCACGTGAGTTAACCACGCCCACTTATTTACATGTCGCGGTATCACGGAATAAAAAAATCTGTTACGGTTGACATTTTCTACCGCGGTAACGATATATACCGTCATACCGCCCAGCCCTACAAGGAACGGAACTGAGCTACTCTTATTGTGTTTGTGTGGTGGACCGTTTATCAGTTTTGACCTGTGAAGCGGGACTCGCGAGCCCTATGCGCGAGCCTGATCAAGCAACACCACACAGCGCTGAGAGATCCAGACCAGTAAAGAAAGCATTTGAATTTCAAATGCTTTTTGAATTCGCCACTGAAGTAATAACATCGCTGCGAGATCTAGTGAGAAACATGCACATTTCTCTGTTATTAACGGATCAAACAGCGCTGACGTGGAAACCAGGAAGAAACATCGTGCCATGAATGAACTGGCTGGTGTCCACTGATCAGCAACATTCACCGTGGAATGGATTTGCTGTAGTAACACTAACTGCAAGGTATGGAAGTTTGTCAGGAATAGTGGGCTATAATGCTTTCAAGTAACATTACGTCTGTTTTATTTTGACATTATGAATACAATTGCTGCCCTCAAATGTTAATCTGAACTAAAATAAACCATTGTTTATAACTAGCCTACTACTACAATATTACATTTCATTTTGTCCAAGGAGCTGTTTTGTTTTATATGCTCATAAGAAGAGTCAAGTATAGCTCCATTATTGCTCAGTAAAAAAAAAAAAAAAAAAAAAAAAAAAAAAAATCATACTTTATGATGTTAGTTTCATTAAATAAAATAATAATAAAAAAATTTATAATAATAATTTAAATTGCCATTTATTTTTGCTGTAGCCTATGGAAAACGTACCGAACCGAAGTGTACTGAACCGTGACACAAGTGTATCATATCGAACCGAACCGTGAATTTTGTGAACCGTTACACCCCTAATATATATATATAGTAGTATTCACCAAACAGTTATGAGATTAATGGATATTTTTTCTTTATTCTACATTGACCTCTATCATTTACACACAAAAAAGGCTTTTTCAATAAAAAACTTTTTTTTTAATGATAATAATGAATATGTTTGCATAATACGTTTATTTCAGTGTAAATCTGATACGATAAATGGACATCTCCATTTATTTTTTTATGTCATTTGTTCAAGTGCTCTGAAAATTTTATTACATCATAAAATGTCTTTGCCTTTAAATAATCCATGAAAATGATCACGCATATTATGAAATATGCTTAACATACAGCAGACGAGTGATAGACATACCTTGGTTAAGATGAGTAAGATTAATTTTTAAATAGAATATTATGTCTCAAATGATTGAGAGGCCTGTTAAATGGTTAAAGCAGTCGGGAGGAGAACACACACAATATTCCAGTTGCTATCTATCATTGCTTACTAATATTCTTTGTCCGAAGTGCCAAGTGCCAAACAACTCCATGGCAATTTAAACGTCTACCTTATCAAA
This sequence comes from Leuciscus leuciscus, assembly GCF_965113295.1. NCBI lineage: Eukaryota > Metazoa > Chordata > Actinopteri > Cypriniformes > Leuciscidae > Leuciscus > Leuciscus leuciscus. The sequence continues at coordinate 10,683,102 of NC_138741.1, forward strand.
ATGATCTCTAATTGCTCTGTCTAATTGTACCCCATTGCTTACGTTACACCATTATGTATGTGGCCGCCTAATCAACTGTCAGTCATTTTGAGTAAGGCACAGTATTTCCCGTCCACCCATTTTCTATAAAACAAAGTTTATGATGCAAATTAGGTGGTTAGTTACAGAGCTGTGACTGGATGAGAAAAAGATATTTAGGCTAATATATATATATATATATATATATATATATATACATCATTTATTTTTTATTTTTTATATTTTTATATTTGGAAACAACATTTTCTCTTCTTTTTTTGTGAACTGAAGGTTTATGCTGCCATTATAAGTTATTCAAAGTGTCTTGTGCAGTTGAAAATGTCCCTGAGGAAACCTTCAACTGCTTTTTTAACTAAATGAGTTGACCTTTCCTCAGTCTGCATGTTAGTGTACGGTCATAACGAACTAAGCTGGTGTTGTTTTCACAGACACATACACACATATACACAAACTCAATCTCTCTCCTTTTCATACCTGTATAATTAGAGTCCTAACTGTCATCACATTAGTGTGTGTGGGGAGAATCAGGTATAATGAGCTGGAGATTATGGGCTTTGTGTGCTGCTTCACCAGTAGATACTCGCCATGCCAAAGGGATTTACAATGAAAGCCAGTGTTATCAGATTACAATAACTGTTTCATTACAGCATTATTTATGCTGTATAAAAGAACAGCATTCCTAATCAGTCAAGGTAGGCAGAGAGAAAAGTAAACTGCAGTGTTTCCATTAGTCATTTTTGGTTTATGGTGGTTTGTTTTATCTAAGGCTTTATTTTTCTAATCAACGTTTGTGCAGTCTTTTTGCTGCATTGGCTCTCTAGATCAATGGTTCTTTTGTTTTTAGAATTGTAACAAAATGTGTTTAAAAGCAAACATGGAACACAATTTTACCCATACATTAATAATCATAAAAGGACCAAACTGAAAAGCAATACTTATACACAACCATATTAGATATTCATGTATTATCTTATGTCATGTAATTATTAGTATTTTTAATAACAAAAATAATAAAATATGTGTGTGTAATATAATCTAGTAACCAAATAAAAAAATAAAAAATAATTGATTGTGAGAGAAAAATACTATGTGTGTGTGTGTGTGTGTGTGTGTGTCCTTTAGGGACGTCCTCATTTGTAAAACTGGTATAAAAATAAAATAATTAAAGGCTTTTTAAAAATTTAAAAATGCAGAAAGTTTTAGGGGTTTAGGGGTAGGGATAGAATTTAGTTTGTACAGTTTAAAAACCAGTACGTCTATGGAATGTCCCCATTTAGATTGTGTGTGAACTGTATTAAATTGGAAGACTCGTTAAAGTCTACTTAGAATAAATGTATCTATTTAGAATATTATCAAGAATATTATTAATAATGTGACTGAGAAAATTGTATTGTACCAAAATACTGTAGAGTTTGATTGGAGCACAACGTTTGACATAACATATTTTATTTTATCATTTGCATTTGCATTATTGCTGTCATCTGTTTTTGGTTCGTGACTCAACAGTTGAGAACCTGTTTTAAATGATCTCATTCACAAACAGAGGAGCACAGAAAGCTGCAGAACCCCTGATGAGAGATGATTTAGATTTTTAAAATTCGCAGAGGTGAGAACTCACTTGAGGATAAAATCATTGCCTTCACTGACCCCAGTAACCAGCAAAACAGTACCCATAAAACAGCATGGGACTCTTTAAAATAGTCCCAGCTCTCTCTGAAATTCAACAGGCGAAGAGAAAAGAAGAGGGTGAGGGGTTCGGATAAAGAAGACGTTTCTGTTTTTGATCAGGACAGGTTAAATCCTCCAAACCTCTGGAATAAACAGAGGCGGTGCTAAATTCGCTAGGTTTTCTCTCCAACAAAGATTTTTTTGGAGGTGGCAGAAAGATCCCCTCCCCCCAACTTCAACTCCTCTTTACAGGAGATATCTACGGTAAGACCATACACCCTCTGAATCTCATTTAGTGAAGGATTACCTATTAACCCTCCAGAGGCCTGAGAGGAAAGAGAGAGTCTGTTTGCTGAGGGACTTTGAGAAGAGCTCATGGGCTTTGTTGGGTGGAAATAATAAAACCTCGAAAGGATTGCTTAGCTACATGCTAATTTATAAAAGCTAGCTTGGGTAATTGCTGGTGGTGTAACTCGTTTATTCACAGTCATGTTACACCACACATCATTGTCATCATTTTTATCATCTCTGTTAATACCAACTGTGTTTACAGGCACCCTACAAGTTTCTTTCAAAGGAGAACTAGCTCAGCTATAAGATCGCACAGATGACTTTCTTCTCAGCTGAAAACATGCATCAGGTTTCAGGCTGTGCCAGAGGTTATTTGAGGGAAGGTAATGATGCTTTAAGTAAAAAAAAAAAATTTTTAAAACCTTGAAGATATCCTGAACTTAGCTTTACTCGGGTGTTAAACTAAATGGTTATGCATTCACCATGCCTGGCGTTAGTGGCTAGCTGTTACACCATACTAGTATTTGTTTTGATTTAATGCTTTAGTTTTCAATATTAAGTTCTGTATTCCACATCAGCAGCCTTTGACTATATAATTAATGTTGGCAAGATCTCAAAGGCAATATCTTGTCATATTCTGTATGCTGTTCCTCTTGCAATAGCACATTACATCTCAGTGCAAGAACAGTGCAGCTTTATCGCGATACCCTCTACCTATCAGAACACCCACCGAGGATCCAGTCACATGTTGCTTGACCTATGACCTCTAGGTCTGCAGCTGGGGAAGGTTTTTACATTCCTCCTCCACTGGGCATTCATTAACCCTTGCAAAGGAACCGGTTATAAAGCAACTAATTGGTAATCCAGCCATTATTGATGAAACAACCCACTTTAAAAAAAAGTTTAAAACCTTTTTTCCCACCTTAGTTTCCAAACTTTATCTCAGAGCCATTATAAATCTTTCTCTTGCACTCTCATCCTGGTTTTGGATTAGACTTTTTCCTCAGGAACTTAAGAAGGAACCGGTTGCAACTCGTCTAAACGTTCCTAAATTCAGCGTCCATGGTAAATTTAGAAGATAGATGGGTCACCCATGTCTATGAAAACAGACATGTTATTATGGTGGATGATGGGATTTTAATGGCCTCAACGATAAAAACACACGCTGTGGTGCACCGAGGGCCGACCAATGTGATCCTACGGCTCCAAACTCTACAGGAGTCTATATGGTTAGTTTCGTGCTTGTTGATCTCCTGTGCTTGTGTTGGTGAGGCTTCAAAGAGCATTAGCTTCAACAATTATGAGCAAGAGTTGTGAGACCAGGCAAAGGTTGATGGGACCGTGGAATCTACAGCTGTAATGTTGAGTTAGATGTGCCCTCAAATTAAATCACAGGCCCTGTACTTCTCCAAAACTTGCCCTCGTAGGCCTTTTCACCCCACAAATCATGAGTCTAGCTACTTGATCAATGTCTGGTCCTTAGGTTTGGGATTATGGATAATGATGGTTGTCAGAGGTTCCTGTGTCAGAAATGACTCTGTCTCTGCTATTCCTTTCATGTCCTGACGAATAGGATGCCTGTGTTTTTGTCCAAGAGAGGAGATATGTAAATACTCATGTCAAAGAGGATTTTGAGGAGATGTTTCCACTATCTTTTAGATGGTGAGTAAATAGAGGACTGCATCGAAAGGCTAGAAGGTTGCGGTAAATGTTGCAGAAAACGTCACCGTCCCGAGCTTATCTTTGATGGATGTTGCATTTGTTAATCCTCTGTGTATTTTATGAGGTTTTAGGTAGACCTGCTGGCTCTACTTTTATGGTTTCAGACAAGACTGGATTAGACCTCCTTACATATACGGCTAGGTTTCATATTGCCTAGAGCAAGGGTTTTCACACTGGAGTACAGGGACCCCCAGGGGGCAAAAGTGGAGCAGTGTGTCTCGCCAGTGCGCTCAGCTCAATCACTCATGGCCCAAATCAACGCTCTACTCATGTGCCACTTACACTCACAGGTAAAACGAAGACACTCAAAACCCAACATGAAATTTCTCTGTACTATAGGTTTTTCTGTTTGTAATGAATTTCATGAATAAATGTCTCAGTTACAACAGGCCTATAGATAACAGTTATGATATTGCAGTATTTATTGTATATATTGTATAAAGTGGTATAAATAAATGTGACTTGACTGGATTGTGCCGAATTGCAGAGCTCGTGCAACCATATCTACATCGCTATGATCAGATGCTTTCTTTACTGCTGTTTTCTCTCCGCTGTCATTTCTGTATATATATTTTGTTATTGAGAGGAAAGCGTGCTGCACATATTTACATATTCACGTAAACGCCCCTCTCAGCTGCATGAGCAGCGTCGGGATGTAGCTATTTCACTGCAAACATATTTCAAACATCTTTTTACTCATAAGCAAAGAACGAAAAAGTACTTTGCTGCGAGTATATCACAAAATGAATCTTTTCTAACTCAGTTTCTCCACACTCCCTTTCAATATCTTCTGCTTCTTCGTTCTTAACTTTGATGTTTACTATGCATTTATGTGTAAGGTTCGCAACTTCATTAAAACAATATTTGAACTCCACAACCTTGGACCTTTTGCTTATTTCACAGATTTGCGGGTCCATTGTGTCAAAAAGTGTGAAAACCCCTGGCCTGAATAATTAATTTCACGCATACCATTGTCAAGGTCCCTTCTCAATACAATGCAAAAAAAGAAAAAAAGAAAGAAAGCATCACCATAAACATGTCTTCTTCCCACCCCAACTCTCTCTTCTCTACATTTTTTTCTCTTACTCTCAGTCCTATCACTTTCTCTTGCCTTTGACCTGATGTGAAATGCTTGGCGAGTACCAATGTCAAAGTTGTGCAACTCTGACATTGCCACTAGCGTTACTCAGACATTACATCCAGTGACAAATACAGCCTGCTACAATCAGTCAATGAATCAATTAATTAAAAGTTCTCTCTGAAACGAAGCTGTCTCTCTGAAGCCTGTAGCGGTCCCAACCCAACCATGGGAGATGGATTGCAGGTGCTTCCTGTGGTCGGAAACGACTGATTAAAGAGGTTAGCCCTATCTTCCTTTGCACACTAGCTTTTTTTTTCTCCTCTGCGTCTCTCTCCTGTCATCCCTATCTCTCCTTCACACACATATACAGTTTTGCTTTTTCTACTTGCTAACATGCTCCCAAAAGTCTACATGGGCTTTCACTGACATCAGTTGTGCTCTACTTCACGTTCTCAGCTGTGGGCAATTCAAATAAATAAAGAAGTAGCAAACAAGCTCAGTCTCCCATAGCTGTGTTTAGGGAACAACAGCTGAGAGAAGCGTGTCTAAACAGGGTGTGAGGGGTGACATTCCCTCGACTCTGCCAATATTCCACGTTTTTTATGAAGTACACACCCACCCAAAAGTGTCATGCGAATTCACACGCGCCGGCTCAGATTGTTGAGCGAAGTGGAGTTTGAATGCAACAAGTATTTGTAAATTTGATCATTTGTAACGATGCCAGCACAATCGAACTCTCAATTCCCCCCCTCCCCCCACAATAATTAATCATTTAAAATGAATGGGTGTATTATGCCCCAGTATATCTTCTCACCGTGAGAAGTTCAGTGTGACTGATAAATTATTTTATGTTCATATTTGAACTCTGCCAAGATATTAAGCATGATGCTGTAATGTGTAATGCATTCAGAACTCATGTTCTATCATCATCACAACGGTGAGCTCACCCTTAAGAATAACATGACTGGATATAATGTACATCTACAGTGTAGAGAGCATCACTCTTTCAGCTCACTCTAGCAACTGTACAACAGGGATAGAGGAAAACACAGCAAGGAAAAGAACACAAAGAATAAAACTCATCTTTTTGGTTTCTGAGTTCTTTTGGTTTTTCACAACATTACTTTGCAGTATGCGTCATCATTCTTGCTATTCTTGTGTGGAAAATATACACACGAGAATATGTGTGGAATTATGGAAAATATACACTACCGCTCAAACGATAAAAACGGTAAACGGTAAAAGAAAAAACATTCTTTTTTTTCTTTTTTTGTACATTTTTATTCAGCAAGGATGCATTAAATTGATCAAAAAGAGACTTTTACATTGTTAACCTTATCAAGGTTTGGACAAAAAAATATTACACAACACAACTGTTTTCAACATTGAAAATAATAATAAATGTTTCTTCTGATTGCAGACCTGGTAAACCTGAGAACCAAGAGGCTTACATAAACAAAAGTCTCCATTTCCTTCCATTTCTACCTCATCGCCTTCTACAAGAAAAAATACAGAGATTTTCTTTCGTTATGTTTCTAATAATTTGCAATCCAACCTGGTTGTGGCAACCGGGGCGGTACCATTGAGCTAAGCAGACTCTACCGCCGTGACCGCTCGAGGCGGTGGGCTTGAGTGATTTGCCAGTGGGACGGACAAACTCGCTGCCATCCGCCTGCGTTCTGGAGGGGCGGCTGCTGTCCAAGAGGGAGCGGAGGAGTCTCCACCGTTTGCCGTAGGCCGGAGCCTGCTGCCGTCTGTCATGATGGTGAGGAGCAGGGAACAGGGCACTCTCTCTGTGACTGCCCGAAACCGGAGGAGCCGTAGCCGTCCACCAGGCGTCGGAGGAGTTAGAGGGCCATCCACCAAGGGGTTTCCAGCGCCACCGCCAGGCATCGCAGAGAATTTCACCCAGCTGGTGGCGAACTGGATGGCAGTGCGTTTTGGGAACCGGACTGCGATTGTTTTTTTTCCCCTCTCCCTTCTCCCTTCTCTCATCTCTGTCTGTACTCATCCTTCCGTGTCCTTTTCTCTCCTGGGGCGATGGGGGTATGTGGCAAGCAGGGCGGGGCCATGAGCCGTGGGAACGGAGCAAGGCCGGTGGCGTGAGTTTCAATGAGCGTGCCACACCGGTCTCAAGTCTCACAGAGGAGACGACAGTGCAAGACGAGAGAGGACCAGGCCTGGACTTTACGTTGTGTTTTGTTTATGTTTGTGTGGCAGTCTTCCGTGAGGGGCTGCCGTGTTTATTTTTGGATTAAAGTTTATTATGAACGTTCACCGGTTCTCGCCTCTTCCTTCCCTGTGCCTTTAACTTTGATACACTGGTGTATAAGTGTGAAAACATACACCGAGTTTATAATTGCTATTTTATTCTTTATCAATGTCTGTGACAGTGAACAGTAGAAAATCTTGTCAGAAGTTTGCATAATCCTCCAGAGACCAAGCATAATTTTCAGCAGCAGAATCATTCAGCCCTATAAACAGACGTGGCTTGGTGATGAATTAAACCCCTAAGGGTGAAGGAAAAAAAAATATTGTTAGGGTTTTTGCGGTGACTGAATTTTTCAGGAGTGACCTCTGCATACGCCTGCCAAGAATGCCAGAAATCCTAGTTCCATGGGACCAGCCAGTAAGTTTCTCTTCCATTCTCTGTCTTTCTGTGTCTCTGCTCACAGCGCACAGCATTAACACTGCCCTCTACAGACAGACCGCATCATAAGTGATGATGTAAGCATTTTTGTGTCTGAGCAGCCTATAGCCTAGCTTGTCTCTCTTTGCAGACTGAGGCTGTCTGATCTCCAAGACAGTAGACCCAACATAAGGACAGGCTGAATAGGCTATATATACTTGTAGAATAGGCGGAATTCAAGAAAAAAAATGCAGTTTAAGCTAAATTCAAGTAATGTGACAAAGAAAACAGAAATAGATATCCTGCTGCTGCATATATTGTTGGTGCTGAGTGGTGAAAGAGGACAAATAAAATCAATGCTTTCTTTGTTTACAACATAAATAAAGAATGAATAATATATTCTGATGGTGATTGTGCATTACGAAGTGTGCAAATGGTGTATTAGCACTGGGTTCAGTGGCTTGGGAGTCTTGTTTATCACCCTGCTGCTCTTCATCTCTATTCGAACCTGCGCTCCATGGGAATATGAGCGTGTGCATGTTCTTCGCAAGACTGCAATATAGTGTTGAGGGATCAGGTAGCTCTATTCTCTCAGCACTCGCAGTCAAAAGGCAACACACGTCCCGTGACGCATGTTCAACACTTCACATGCATGCGTGGCCTGGCTGCTTTTGTGAATGCATGTGTGAATCTTTGCATATTCTTAAGTGGGAGCCTATAGTGAGTACTTTGTTGTGCCTGTGAGTGTGAATGTGTGTTGAAGTCCTTGAGAACGTGACAGTTAATGGAGGTCTACAGCACTGCTCTGAAAAAGCCCACAGGCTGCTCTTTGCTAATTAACTAATTATTCTTATTTGTTCCCCTTTTGAACTTGTGATTGCTGTACCTCGCTAATGGTCTTTGGTTTTTTGGACCTCTTAAGGGGCCGTAGGTGAGAAACATCATAAATTAGATCTCTTTAAAGTCAACCTTTAATTTTAGATTTGTAATGTGAAATATTTTGGTGAAGAAATATTAAAAAATAAGTTGATACTTAAAAAAATAACTGAGAACTTGTTTAAATCTCTTGAGATTTGTGTTTTTTATTTCACAAATGGAGATTCAAAGGGATAGTTCACCCAGATATGAAAAATCTGTCATCATTTATTCACTTTCATGAATAAATTATGCCCTTATGACTTTCTTGTTTCTATGAAACTCACAATGAGAAATTCTGAATAATGAACTGGTATCCCTTTTCCATTACAATGAGTGGAAAATTGAGCTTTCAAATGCCAAAAAGGATGCAAAAGTATAAAAAAACTATGATAAAAGTGGCTTATATGTTTTTATACAGAATATTCTAAAGCCATATGATAGCTATGTGTGAGGAATGTACCAACTTTTTAAAGTCATAATTCATATTGATAATGTTGTTCTCTTGTGAGCCATTAACTATTGCTTCCAAATTATTGAGTCACCCGAGAACTGGATCATTCTGACCGGTTTTAAATGGATCAACATTATCATTAAAATGGCTCAACATTGCTATACTTTTCTCATAAACTTGGAAAAATCTTGGTAGAGCAGATGTTCATTGAATAACATCTTATGTTTTGTTCTGTGTTGCCACACAAAGCATTTCAAATGGCTTCAGAAGGACTTTTTGTTGGGGGAGCTTGACAGGCCCAATCCTTATTCACTTTGATTATATGGAAAATAATAGCCATGATATTCTTCATAGATATAAGTTCCATGGAGTATAATGAGGATAATGTTTGAACAACATAAAGGTAAATTCGTTACCTTACTTAAGTAGAAATGTTGGGTATCTATAGGCTACTTTACTGGAGTAATTATTTTTCAGCCTAGGCCTACTTTTTACTTCTACTCCTTACATTTTCACGCAATTATCTGTACATTATCTGTACTTTCTATTCCTTACATTTTAAAAATAGCCTCGCTACTCCTATTTCATTTCGTCTTGTTTTCATTCCGTTATCATCCGTTATCATTCCGTTATCATCGTAAAAAAAAAAAAAAAAAAAAATATATCCAGATAAATTGCGCCACCCGGACAGAGTTGATTGTGCGGGTTTGGGCGGGTGGACACAATTTGGGCTGGTTTGGGGTCAGTTCGGCGGTTTTCAAACATCTACATTTTAAAGTCTAATTGGTTAAAAAAAACTAAACTAAAGTGTGCATGTAGTCCATAAATCCGTCATCATGACAATACTAAACACACACGCCCATGCAGAGTCAGCTGGCGTTGGTGTTGACGTCGCCGACGCACTTTTAGCCAATCAGCGATCAGCAGGCAGACGCGATTTAGCGCGATAAGTTGTAGCTATATATTCAAGTGATCGCTAATGCCAAAGTGACATACTATACAGTAAGTTGTATCTACAGTAAAGAGTGAGATAGTGAGCAACTCTAAAAACGTACACATGTGGTGGGAGATGACTCGATGGTGAATATAACTCTGAGAGGAGAGCACAGTTGAATGGCTTGAATTGAAATAGAATATGGGAGGAATCCTGTGACTCTACTTGTCCCTGGCAGCTGCTGAAAAAGGTTTGAATCAACGATGAATCAGTTTTGACTGCTAAATTCTGCTTTATGTTCTGCAATGTGTACTCCCGAGGGTTAAAGTCATCGGTTAATTTCTTGATTGCCGTTTTGACAGTGTCCACCTGGACATTTTTGTCATATTTGCTAATTCTCCTTAATTATTGCCCTGTTTTAATCCGTTTTCCTGGAAAATGCATTTATTTTATTTTTTATTTTATCATCGTTATTTTGTTTTAAGGAGATAAAAATGGTGCTTATCAACCTTGAATGACATGGCAATAAAATTATATCACATTATTTTTGGCGGTAAAATTTGGGGCGTTTTTTTCTTGGAGTGGGCGGGATTTGGTGAGCTTTGGGGCTGGAAATCACAGTCCCAATCTGGCAACACTGTGCACCATTACAATACTTATAGGCTACTAGTCATCATATCTTCCGCTCCATGAAACACATTAATGCTCATTAGTACACATATATGGTTCTTTAATGTATTTGCATTGTACTAAAATGCGTTCATTTTCAATACGCTGATTTCACGCAGCCGTTATTTTGAAATCGAAAGCGAGGCTCTGGTGGGAAGAAAACCGGAAGTGTCGCCTTTAATCACAGGAGAGTCGTGAATGCGATGGCGTATTGTTGTGTTTAATGATGTTGTGTCAATTCTAAAAATGTACATACATTTCTTTCATACTTTAGACTATATACAGTGAAATTCATTTATAAATAAATTTTTTTTTTTATAATTCAGAATGTAAAAAAAGAAGCAGGAATGAACTATATACATATCCTATATTGAATATTAACATCCAATAGTGTAAATCGCGGCAGCAGCTTCAGGTTGGTAATCCAAGGCATTGTTGTTTATCTTTACTTCCGGAGTTCTTCCCACCGGAGCCTCACTTTCGATTTCAAAATGGCGGTTGCGTGAAATCAGCGTATGGGCATAAATGCGGTTGAAACAGTAGCCTAGTGCATCCCAAATTTTTCAACATTAACATTGTAATATAACGTTATTGTCATTATGGCCTTTAGAAAAATGCATTATAGGCCCCTGTGGCGCGACCTAAGCTTTTGTCCTTAGTGGCATGTTACATTACTTTTAATTTGATAGAAACCAGTACTTTTAGACTTTTACTTGAGTAAAACGCTTGAGTTGATACTTCAACTTCTACAGAAGTCTTTTAAACCCTAGTAACTATACTTCTACTTGAGTAATGAATGTGAATACTTTTGACACCTCTGATAATGACAAATTCACTGTTTATGTGAACTGTTCATTACAGATATTTATTTGAGTAGTGTTAAGGAAAACAGACCTATCCAGTTTTGTGTATTTTGCTGAAGATGTTAGTGACAGAGTTCTCTGACAGAACTCTGGAAGAGGGGTGGCTTCTTCCCAAGGCCTTTAATTATAGTCGTCCCATGTGCACCACACAAAGCATCTTACTTGAGATGATCTCATGAGTGCACTTCTCAGGGAATCTCTATCCACACAATGCACCACCTCTGTTCTTTAGTTTGCTTTTTTTCCTCTCTTCTTCTTCTCTCTGTATCAGCCTCTATCTCTCTCTCGCTCTTGCTGGCCGGTGGCGTGCAGCAGCTGTTGTGGGTTGTGAAGGAGCATCTGGTATGTGTGTGAGTGTGTGTTTGTGCGTGAGGGGCTGGGCACTCTCATCCTTCCATGACTGGAATAAGTAGCCCAAGCATCTCAGAACTCCACACACCCTTTAAACCTGCTGTCCTTCGCACAAATACCCGCTTCTGTTTATATAGTGCTTAACAAATTTCTGTCTCTTTGCATCATCTGTTTAGACTCAATATAAGCTACAACTCAGAGGCCCAATAATTTATAGCCTCTATTTTGAATTCATGACATAACTATATTGTGATGTTACTATATCTAAGTCTAATCTCGTGTTATTGGTCTCACCACATGCAGTAAAGTGCAAAGGCTGCAAGGGTGAATGACATTTGGTGAGAAATTTTGTTGAATGTAAAGTAAAGTTTGGTGAGGCAGTAGGAGGAATCTAGAGTTTGGTGAGAAATGTAAAGTTTGGTGAGAACTTCCATCGAATATAAATTAATGTTTGGTGCAAAATTCAGATGAAAGTAAAATAAAGTTTGGGGAGAAACTGAGCTGAATGTAAATTAATGTGTGGTGATAAAGTAGGTTGAATGTAAAGTTTCATGAGAAATTAGGATGAATGTAAAGTTTTCTGAGAAATTAGGTTGTAAGTCAGTGGCGAGCGGTGACTTTTTTTAACCAGGTATGCTGGGAGATGCGTTATGTCAAAAATGCACCTATGCACGTTGGATGGGTTTATAATAAGCGCGTTCGCTCTACAGAGTGTTAGCTTCTCAGTTGCTTAATCTCATGACACATGGCAACACAGCTAAAAGTTTCCTATATTTGACCATTTAATGAAGGTAGTTGGTGCATTCACAAGCACCCATAAAAGCTGTTGAGTTGAGTCAGGTTTGCAAAATGTGCCGTATTTTTGTAATGCCGCTAGGTGGCACTAATGTCGCAGATATGACATGCGTCACCTTTAAACGTTACGGTGCATCGACAAGCATTTACCATACGAGACGACAAATACACCATGGCAGGCATCAATTCAAATGTATGCCAGAAGTGTTTTTTTATTTATTTATTAAGAATTAATAATAAGTATAATATAATACATATTAGTAGCCTATTATGAATAAAATATAAGTGAAATATCATTAGAATAAATAAGTATAATAAAAATACAATTATTATTTGAAAAAATAAGTTAAAATATCTAATGCAAATTGATGACTTTAACAAACGCATAGACTACGATTGACAGCCGCGGATAGTAACAGGTATGCTTAGGTCTGTCTTTACCAGTTTATAAGTTTCCGTTAAAAATAAATGTCCCCATGGAGAAAATAAAATATTATGAAAATAGTTTCAGTTATGACTTTTTTTCCACTTGATTTAGTGGAGTGGTAAATCAGTTAATGTTGTATCAAACACAATTTCATTTTCGTTGATCGAGATCTGGTAGCAGCAGCACATTTTCCTCTTGGGCGAGTGATCCGCGGACAGCTTACCCTGTGCATTAAATAACCCATTATACCAGAAAACCAATGAGAACGCGGGACAGTGATGTCACATAACAACAGAGCATACACGTCAAAGCCAGGGGGCCAATGTTTCATAAAACATTGAAGCTTCCCCGGGCGCCGCCATTGATTAGCGGACCATCACCTGCTGTTAGCGTTCCATTGACTCCCATTCATTTTGGCGTCACTTTGACAGCGAATAACTTTACATCTGAGGCGTTTAAAGACTCCATTTGTCCATTATTTATTTCTAAACAAACACGAAAATTTATAAAAGGCTCCATTACCTTGTATCTTACGTTATGGCCCCATAGAAGTAGTTTTAGTAAAAATAGGCTCACGATTGCGTCATAACCACGCAACTCTCTGTCGCACCGTAGAGAGATTACCGTATAGACAGGAGGAGAAACTTGCGGGCAATCGGGGGGACGTGGAGGCAAAATGACAAAATAATTAATCAGAATACTTAGCAAAAGTTTCTCTTGCTACTAGCTCATGGACACCTCCTACTCACGCTCTCCGTCTCTGCAAGTTTCGGAAGGGAATGATTCAGATTTCTCTTGGCACAGCTACTAGAAGACAGACGGGTTGCTCACGTCACATCTACGTCGTCAAGCTCAGTTTGAGTCTGCGCAGTACGGTCAGCCACCAGGAAGTGAGAGCTTCTAATTGACTTCACTTTTCTCTGTTGAATCCAATGGGGTCGCTGTGTCCATTTCTTATACTGTCTATTGTCAAAGCTGCTGTGAATCAGCTTACCCGGAACTGAGAGGCAGATTTGAAGAAAATTACAGTCGTTTGGCAAATAAATAAATGACAGAGTTACATACGTGTTACTAACATTTAATCATGTCAGCTTTATGGTACACCTCAAACAAAGGAATTTATAGTCATTTATAGTGTTAATAATACTAATCAGCGAGTCCATGAATGGCTTGGGTATGCAGAGCATTCGCAGCTTATATGGACCGCACGCCACTGTTTTAAGTTAAGAAATTGTTAAATTTAAAAAGGTTTGGTGAGAAAGGATGAATGTAGGCCTAAAGTTTGGTGAGAAATTACGTTGGATGTAAATTTAGGTGAGACATTACACTAAATGTAAAGTAAGGTGTGGGGAATGTAAAATGTGGTTGAAAGTAAAATTTAGTTTTGTGAGACACCAGGTTGAATTGAAGGTAATGTTTGCTGAGAAATTAGGTTGAATATAATTATACTTGCTGGGATGGGATTGCCCTCAATCTTTACAGTATGTTGTATATATAATATGAATATGTTATGTAAGGGTGAAGAGCCTATGCAGATCAAGTGTTAAGACTAAACCTCAAAGTCTGATGGGAACTGTGGAGCAGTAATACAAGAACCCTGCTGCAATTGCAAATTTAATACAGATGCCAGTGTTCAAAACAAGTCACGTTCCAAAGACAATGAGTAAGTATGATAAGGTTGAAACTATGTACAGCTGAAAGAAAGTTGCACAAATAAACTAGTTTTAAGTGTACTAATTTAAAAACTTACACAAACTTAACATTTATTATAATGGCACACTCCTAAGTTTCACTTTTTAGTATGCCTTCTCTGTCAAGCTCAAAGTTTTTTTGCCGTTGGCAATGTTAACTGCATTCTCTGTGCCTGCAGGTAAAATCTGCTCATCATGGCCTCAAGAAGAAAAACACAGAACTTCTTATATGCTGAGTTTTGCACAGATTTCTCTCTAAATTAAGGATGTTTATATACACCATGAACAGATTGAGAGTGGTTTTGAAATTTGAATCCTGAATTTGAAGAGAGGTTTTACAATCTGGTTTGATGACTCCGTCTGTATTGTTTTGACAATACAGAGTTAGGAGAAACGTATCTAATATATCTAAAACTGCATTCTATATCAACGAATTGATAACCATACTGTAATTAGTCAAGTAATTATTTTGTTATAAAACCTAATGAGATTCTCCAATTGTTTTACTGTTTCTTTGAAATTAAATTATGTGAATTCTTCTTTCTCTGTGTTGTTGTGACCAATTAAATGAAATCAAGTCATGAGCCAATGTTTAAATTTCTAATTTAGCTTAGCCTTGGTATTGTAAGTAGTTGTTTCAAATGTCTGTAAGTTAATGAGAATTTAGCAGGCCATGGTGTTTCCCAGAAGAAAAACTCAGCAAGACTTCAGCTGTATTGACTTAACAAAATATGTTAAGTGGTAGTGACATCATTCTGTTTGCTGTCCTGGGAATTGCGCTTTGTCAACAGACATAGAAATCCATGCAAAGTAAGCGCAACTACTATCACACCTCAAAGTCTCTCTTTTTCTCTCACATTAAGTGCTTATACTAAGGCTGTTGCTTTAAAGGTTTAGTTCACCCATAAATACAAATTCTGTTCCAAACCCATAAGGGTGAGTATGGCACGATTTTCATTTTTGGGTGAACTATTCCTTAAGCTTAGATTGTGTGTGCGTGTGGTTCAGCTATTACCTACGTTGTGGGGAAATGTTTTGGTCCCCATGAGGAAAACAGCCTATAAATAATTTTATAAGATACTTTTTATATGTAGATAATATAGAAGGTTTTCTGTGATGGGTGGGTTTAGTGGTAGGGTTAGGGGATAGAATAAAAAGCATGTCTATAGAAAGTCCCCATAAAACATGGAAACCCAACGTGTGTGTGTGTGTGTGCGTGTGAGTGTGAGTGTGTGCGTGTGAGTGTGTGCGTGTGTGTGTGTGTGTGTGTGTAGGAGGCACTGACTGAGAGAAGTGGGTAAGGCCAGAGGTGGACTTCTATAGGTCACAGCCTTTCAGCGAGAGAGAGAGCGTGTAGCTCAAAGGTGAATGACTGCTGAGGGAGAAAAGGCCTCTTGTTCTGCTGTTCACAAAAGCCAGAGCCGGACATTCCTAAATAATCGATCACTTTTCTGCACTGGTTGCTTGCCTCTCTGAACTTGTCTTCCTTTGGGCTTTATCAGTTTGGCTGGATTCCTATAATGTTTTTTTTCCCCTTTATGATTTTATTCTTACTTTATGTATTTTATTTTTTATTTTCAATGCAGAACAAGGCAAACATCTTTTTCACATTTTTTACCTTTTACCTTGTTTCTCAAATACTGAAGTACTATATCTGCTCCAAATCCTAATGAATTTCCTAAATGGCTACAACATCCTACTGGTCATGGAACTGCATAAGTGGCTGTTTTAGAACGTCAAATAGCACTCTGACTCTGAAATTCAAGTCGCGATTGGCTAATTCCATAATACTCTAATAAGCAATATAAATATTGTATGAAATTATCAATCCGTATCCGTATTGAGGAAAATACAAGTAATGAAGGACATTTAATCTGATGCATTTAATCGGTCTGCAAAGCATACCGAGAGACGGCGTTAAAATACCTAATGTCTCAAAGCACAACTTTACTATAATAATGAATGTAAAAAAAAACTTAAAGAGCTCTGACTTGTACCACCTGACTGCTGCAGATTAATTTCGGCATTGATAGTGTTGGCATAGAAATGCATAAATCTGAGTCTGAGGACATGAACCACTCCAAGTAGAACGTCACAGATTGCCATCTTTTATTACGGTAGTTATGGCATAAATGCAGCATAAGCTCGTTGTTTTGGTTCATTGTTTGCTTGTGGTGACTGCGTAAGCGTTGACAGGCAGGTAGAACCATAGATATCATATATAAATGCTAGATGTCTCGGGCGCGCTGCTGGCCACTGAAGGTCGACGTCCGCACGTGGCGGCCATCTTACCACAGGGTGCTCGCTCACTCGTTTAATGCTGCATGTACTTTTAAATAACCATAACTTGCTAAATTTTCTACCGATTTTCAAACGGTTTGGTTTGTTATAAACGTCAGAGATGTAGTTATGACACTGCATACATATGAATAATTATAACATACATGTTCAAGCATTCGGAATTATAGCCACGTTAATAACGTTTGTAAGAAACCAAACCGTTTGTAAATCCGTCAAGATTTCAGCGAGATAAGAGGATTTGTGTGCGTGCTGATCACTCACCTTACATTAAGCCTGCCTGTGTTAAGATGGCCGAACGGTGATGCCGGAAGTGACTGCGCCATAAGACATCTAGCGTTTATATATGATATCTATGGGTAGAACATCCTATTATTGCATTCTGACGGAATGCAATGATTGGACAAAAGATATATGTTAATTTTTTTTATATGTAGACCTTCTAAGACAAGCACACCACACACAAACAGATTCCATTCACAAACAACCAGATTCACGACTGTGAATACGGGAAATCTCGCAAAATCTCTTGCGATCAAACGTGACTTTAGATTAACAAACATTGCGGATGACCGCCAAGAAGAAATTGTGATTATCATGTTTGGACTGCTTTTTACAGAAATGTAATAGAAAAAAAGGAAAATGTTTGGATGAAGTCGTATTATACTTCCGTCTTGATCAGCTCACTCTCTGATTTGGTATCCTTTCGTTGGAAGGGGAGAATTAGGCCCAAAATCGTCCCAATTACCTTGTAGTGTCGGATGCCTTTACTCCTAGCGTTTGGACCTGCTTTTATGTCAGTACCACAATTATGTTGCCTTCAAATGTCGTCTGTGTAGGTTGTAGAACAGAATGACCTTGTAAAAGTGCATTAAACCAAGTTTTCAGTTTTTTCATTGAATGTCAAAAAATTTGACAACTTCCCTGTTAATTAGCACAAAGCAGAACATGCCCTTTAATGTTCTTGAGGACTCTGTTTGGATGAAAAGGTTAATCTTCAGTTTATTGCCACCAGCAGTCAAACAGATGATATCTTCTGGATTCTGTGCGGTGGCGTATTGATTGGGTGACGTCACAGTCCAAAGCCATGACATTTGTGTATATCCCATGCTGCGCAAACCATTACACTGCTATTGATGTCTACCTGTCCCCTCATTCAGAGACAGCCTCTCAGCATCTTAACCACTATTGATTGCGGCTTGCTAAATAATTCCCCTACACCGACATAATTTGCACTGCAAAAGTCTGGTTCAGTCTGAGCAAAGTGTTTCTAGCCTGGCTTGAATCCTTTACCTCCTTATCTAACGGAACACAGTGTGATTTAGTGACTAGAAAACAAAACAGATATTTCCCAGATAAGATCCTTCCTCTTTTTCTTTAGTCTCCTAATCACACAAGTGTGCGATTTCATCCCCATTTCATGGGAATGAAATGGAAAGAGTGGAGATAATGTTTTTCCTTAGATTCTTGCGTGCGATACCAAATGTGTACACAACAAGAGGGTAATTTTCTGTGTTCAATGAATGTAGCACTGCGATCCTGAGGTTTCAAGGTAAACACATTAGGAACGTCGGTTGGAGAACAATGTTTCCCTTTATACGTCGGTGACAAGATTTATAAATTCACCTGTTTATATAATTCACATTTGAATGCCTGGTGTCAGATTTATTTAAAATGATGAAATGAATCCATTTCTCGCTCTCCACTCTGGTTCTTTTACCAGCGTAAGGTTTCTTCCTGACATGTAAAGTATAAGGGTTTGTGGGCAGCAATTAATTCTGTGCCTTCAGGGCCTCACAGGCTTTGTATCTTGGGTCAGGAGGGGTCAGGACACATTTTCCTCCCCTCTGCATGTGTTTGTGTGTGTAGGTGTGTGTGTTTCTCGCTAAGTACTTGCAGGCTGATCGCAAGGCTAATTCTAACTAGCAGCTGGTCCTTTTCACTCTCTGTTTACTTTAAAATGCTAAATCTGCTGCTGCCCATCAAGACTTCTCGCAGACTTTCAACCTCAAAATCGAACAATCAAGAGCCTCTTAATTAAAACCAGGCCAAAGCTCTAGAATTGCTGTTTTCAGCTCCTGTTTATGTAACTCTTCAGTAGGTCTCTCAGATTCGACCTATCCTCTCACCTCTGCATATACCTTTTGTTTTTTTGTCAGATTTTCAAATACTTTTTGGCTACAAATCAACAATTTTAACGTTGTTATTCACCATGTAGCTGGTTGTTTTGGTTCATGGCTTATAGCCCCTTAATGATGACTTTTTTTGAAGACCCTATGGAAAAATATAATGGGAAAAATACTGGGCGGAAAATGTGGGCTGGGACTGTTGCACTCTATAGTGTCATAGACCTCCTCTGCCCCTAAGCTTATTCCAAACACTGCACGTTGTGGTCGTGAGGCCATCTGTCAGAGGGAGTGAATCTGACTTTCTGTCCGAGTGTAAACAGTGGTGACTCTAAAGCCGCCTGTGAGTTTCACTGTCATGTAAATTCCAGTACTGAGTAATGTCCAATCCTAATCCAAGGGCACAGCTGAGTAATAGCCAGGCTGTAATCCAAGGTTCACAGCTGCTTTAGGGTCACTACACTCACACAGACATAAACACAAATACACACACATGAACACGCAAAAATAAAGGCAGGGTGAGAATTATTGAGAATGGGAATGAGGTAGGACTTTAATGAACTGGAAATACTGGAAACTAATGTTTTGCCAACGGAATTTACTCAATGCCAAATGTTAAGTCTACCACAGATGAAAATACATATGCTGTGTCAAAATTTGAATTCTACTATGTGAAATACAGTACAACGGCAAAGTAGTTGTGAGTGGTTTCTAGGTGATTGCTGGTCCAAATCAAAAGAGTAAATCCCCATGTTGCAAACATATGATTTGCTTGCAGAATTTACTTAATTTGTTGTTGCTAAAAGCTAAATGCTAAATCTGTTGCAGTTGAATATACATGTGTGAGAGGAACTACACTCTTTTATGTAGGGTATTTATTAAACCCAAATGAAGCATTTTGGGTCATTGTTTCGAGTTATATTTTATTTATTTTTAACCAGGTTCTGGATAGTTTTGTGTAACAAACAAATTTTAAAGACGATACAAATGATGAACTCCCTCACACACCTACCTAGCACTGGTTCAGTGTAACCCAATGTTGGGTAGTCTGTGCCAAACTGGTTAAAGCTGGATTAAATCTGTTAACGGTCATTTTGTGTTCTGTTCTGAGAGAAAACTTCCTGAGCGGAATCTTCATCAATTGAAGTGCTTTACTTTGGTTTACCAATTATGCCTGTAGAAACAGAACTACGTATGTAGTCTCACATTAAAAATTTTTTGTTTACATGTATGTCGCAGCTAACGTCTGCTTGAAACACTAGCCTTCTACAAATGCAGCATACACCGGATCTACACACAGAACAAATGACGTGCCACCATATGGAAGATTTGCCTCCTGTCAAACGAATGCCGCGCCAATGGTGAATGACAAATAAGAAACAATTTGAAGAGGCAGATAAAGTGGTACATGTTCAGAAGGGGTTAACATATTTGATCAAGTATGGCACAAACCACAAGGAAACTTGAGAGCAAGCTACAGAGCAACCTAAAGGAATTCTGGGAAATGAATCATTGCCTTCAGCTCACAGGGTGGCCTGTCATGCACCATGGAAATAGGGCGAGCAAAATGAACTGAATCTGTGTTTTAGCAGATTTGACTTAGTAGATGATGTTGACCCTGAATTGTCCTTTCAAAGCCCACAGGCATCACACAGTTACTGGCTGTCTGCAAATGTTATACATTTTCTTTCATTTCTGAATAATAGAAATAGCAAAATTAAGTCACTCATTAAAACGTTGATGTGAACTATGTTACCTCAATTTCAGAACATCAGTCATCTGTACTTCTGTAGAGACTCCAGAGATTTATATGAGATAATTACGGGACTGTGTCTTCCAGTTTCTGGAAAGATCAATTCATCCAATCAATTCCATTTTTAAGAGGATATTTGAGATTACGGGCATGTGGACAGGCTCCATAAGGCTCTTAATAGGTCACTAAAATGTGCGTAAGAGGCTCTTTCAATGCCACAATCCTCTGAGCGAACTCACATCAGCTTTCCGTTTACCCAGCAAGCGAAAAAGAAATGAACAAATAATGGCATGAAAAGATCAGCTGGCACTATTTTGGTGAGTTTTGCGATTACTGTTTAGCTTAATGGCCTTTAGTTGCCGACGCATAAGAAATCGATAGTTTGCCACACACCTCTGTAAAAATCAATGTTTATTGGGCTTCCATCCAATGTTTAGTCCAAGGGCAAAGAGGGTGGTTTCGGACAGAGGGAAATTTGTAAAATACATTGTCAAACAAGCAATTACCCATAAAAACAAGTCACTCATAGAGTGTTTTTATTGAATAACAGAAATAGACCCGAAGGGCTATTATAGTAAAGAATCTAATTTGCAAGCAGTGCCTGTAGGCACTTTGTGTATCTTATATTGATCGCCCCCTAAATATGCATTTTAAAGTGAAGACCCCATAAAGGTCAGGGTTCACCACATAGAGTAGTAACAAATTATATACAAGTTTTAATGGATTGGTGTAGTTTTATATATAAAATCACTAAGGAAATCTCTAGAAAACACATTGTTTTCAAAACTGTTTTCATTTTAATTCTGAAAGTTTCTGCCTCAGATGTATAAAGTTGCAACCATGAGAAATAATGTTGCAGTTGCAATAATAGTTTTATTTGTGTATATTTTTGTTTTCTAAGTAATTGTAGAAGAAACATCTGGGGTAAAGTTGATACTTAAACAACTGAAAACTCAATTAAATCTCCTTTAGCTATAAAAGAGCGACATCTGAGCAAAAAAAAAAAAAATTCCTCGGGTTGTTGGTTAGGCAAGAGTAACAGGCTAAAAAGTATAAATATAACAAAGAGGGAAGGGCTAGTCCCTGAAACTCTATCCTACAATATTCCCAGTCATAGAACAGGCGGGAGGCCACAAATATCTCTGTTTGTATATGATCACATGAATGCATGAAAGGAAGATGAAAAGAAAGAGCAGAGAAAGTCATATGCTCAGTTACAGTGTTGTTGATTCACAGATCATTACAAGTGTGAAAAATAGGTCGTCTCACCTGGAGATCTGATTGATTTACAACTTCAAGTTAAGACATGAACGTTAGTGGTAAATCACATCTCCAGCCTCCATATGCTTTGACTAAAGGTTGAAGAGCTTAATAATTTCTTAATACAAACTCATCTTGTTTTGCTCAATCCACACGTGAAATCAATTTCTATTTTGCTGCTGGACTTGAATGCTGCTGGTCTGAATTTTGAATAGGTATTGACTGTGATCCATCCATTGTTTCTCTTGGTTTATGTTTCCAGGAAGCTATTTTATGATGATTTTATATTCGTTTTTTTTTTTTTTTTTTACATGAGCATACATTTAAATAAAAAAAAATGCTAAATGCAAATAATAAAATGTAACTCCCCTTCTGAAAAAAAGAACACTTTAGCATACATTTACAATTAGCCTATATGCAATTTCATTATTACTTCAGTTGTTTTTTTGTTCGCCATCTCTTGTGACAAATAAGTACACTTTAGCATACTTTTAAAAAGGAAACTAATTATGGAAAATATATATATTTTAAAGGAATATACTTGGGTGTGAACTAAATGCAATGTTTTTGGACACTTAATTGCATGTTATAGCTACATTTTATTTTAAATGCAATTAGTTGAACTTAAGAATATGGAAGCTTGTTTCCGACACTAAAAAAACTTTCCGACACTTTTTTCTCAAAATTGCAAAATATAAACTTGCAATTGTGAGTTATAAAGTTCGAACTGCAAGATATAAACTCACAATTCTGACTTTTTTTTCTCATAATTGCAAGATATAAATTTGCAATTGAGAGAAAATGTATAAGTTTATAAGTCGCAATTGCGAGTTTCTGTCACATTTCTGGAAAAATTTCGAATTGTTCTAAAATATACTTTAATGTAATTTCTATTGGAACTTTATTGTCCTGTATTTACAGGACTAAATGTACGAACATGTATCACCAGTGTCATGTATTGCCTTTTTGTATTGTCAGAGTGTGAACAGCTTATAACGAAACTTTAAAAAGTAGACCTTCTCTGACTTAGGTTGTCTGAAAACCTGTAGACTGATTTTTATGTGTTTCTATGTGAAGCACTCAGGCCGGTTTTACCTGAAAAATCCAAAGGACGTGACGGTTACATGCGCTCGCGAGAGCCTCTCTTCCATGACACATGAAATGAATGCTTATAACTGTTTGAATGCTAGCGTTCCAAAGAGTTGCTTGCTGCAGTTCACTTAACGGCCACCGATGTCGCTAATAACAAAGGTTTTTCTAAAGTGAATTCTACAAATAGCCCCTTTATATATATATTTGTTAGGGCAGGAGAACAGCCACAAGCAGGGAGGAAGGTACCAGCAGGGATCCTGGCATCAGCCAAGGACTGGAAACTCTCTGTGGATTTGGAGAAGCAGTTGAAATTCCCCCAGCACATCGTCAGCACAACTATGAGGCCAGATATCATTCTAGTCTCAGAGAGTACCAAGAATATAATCATCATGGAGCTGACCGTGCCATGGGAGGACCGCTTGGGAGAAGCCCACGAAAGAAAGATGACCAAATATGAACATCTGGTAACAGACTGCCGAGCACAGGGCTGGAAGGCGAGATGCATGCCTATCGAGGTTGGCTGCAGAGGATTTGTGGGGCGCTCCCTCCACAAAGCCTTTACTGCGCTGGGCATTGCAGGAACAACAAGGAGCAGGGCCATCAAGAACACCACCGACGCAGCCGAGAAAGCCTCGAGATGGCTCTGGATCCGTAGAGGAGCACCATGGGGGCAAGCGAGTGCTACCTGAACACAAGTCGCGGTCTGATCAGCCGTGGCTGGGTCGCCTGGGCGAGGGTGTCTGATGTTGAAAGACCCGAAACATCCGAGGACCCCAGGTTACATCACTGATGATGTGTTCAGGTGCATCTGAAGATGTGTTTTAAGAACTATTTGTTCTGGCAAGGCCAGTGACTCCCAGGAATAGACTGGTTGACAACCAGGAAGAGGCTGGTGACTACTGGAGAGACAGTTGGCAGCTTGGGAAGACAGCACTCGGGGTGGGAAGGGTTGGCAGCCCAAACCACATTCTCCGAGAGGAGGAACCCCTTTTTGAAGCTACAGATCGACTCATGGAAGTATACCCCCAGGGGAGCCCGAGAGGGGGGGAGAATGAGAACCCCAATCTGACAGACCCAAGGTTACCGACTAATGGCAATGGAGAAACGACAACGACCGCAGTATGCAGGTGCGGAAAAACCTGCAAAAACAGCCGTGGCCTAAAGATCCACCAAGCCAGGATGAAGTGTTTGGAGAACAAACATGTGTCACAGCGCACAGATGCTACATCTGATGAGACGCAGGAGGAGCCGAGCCAGGAAGCACCCCATAGTGCTCAGAGCCTCCGTGTGCCACTAACCGTTCTCCCAGGTCTTCTGCCCCAGGCAAAGGCGCGAATCAAGTGGCCGCAGGCCTGTAAGACGGCAGTCTGGAGCCAGTTTGACGAGGACGTCGACAAGGTGCTTGAAGCAACAGAGAAGGGAGATGTGGACCGAAGGCTGCAGGCAATGACGATCATCATCTCCAGCCTAGCTCAGGAAAGGTTCGGTGCTGAGGAGAAGCGATCAACTCCAACCACCTACTCCATGAACCACAGAGCAGTGAAGATCCACAAAATCAGGCAGGAGTTGAAGTCCCTCAAGAAGCAGCACAAGGAAGCCAGTGAGGAGCAACGCCCCCCCCTTGGAGGAGTTGAGAGCTGTCTTGAGGAAAAGGCTGATGACCTTGCGCAGAGCAGAATGGCACCGAAGGCGTCGAAAGGAGAGATCCAGAAAGAGAGCTTCGTTCATTGCCAACCCCTTTGGCTTCACTAAACAGCTCCTGGGACAGAAGCGTGATGGAAAGTTGCTCTGTTCAAAAGAGGAAATTGACCAGCATCTGCACAGCACTTACAGTGACCCTCTCCGGGAGGAAGAGTTGGGCCAGTGCAACATCCTTGTAGATCCACCTCCCCCAACCAAGGAGTTTGACAGCAGGGAGCCACTGTTGAAAGAAGTCCAGGAGGTTGTGCGTAAGGCACGATCTAGCTCTGCCCCTGGACCAAGTGGAATCCCATATAAGGTCTACAAGAACTGCCCCTTGCTACTCAAGCGACTCTGGAAGATCATTCGAGTCATTTGGAGAAGAGGAAAGGTGGCAAAGCAGTGGAGATTTGCTGAGGGAGTCTGGATCCCTAAGGAGAAAGATTCCAAGAAGATTAATCAGTTCAGAATAATCTCATTGCTGAGCGTGGAAGGCAAGATCTTCTTCAGTATAGTAGCAAGGCGTCTGACCAACTTCCTCTTAACTAACAACTACATAGACACATCAGTGCAAAAGGGAGGAATTGCTGGAGTTCCAGGATGCTTGGAACACACGGGAGTGGTGACTCAGCTCATCCGGGAAGCTCGTGAACACAAGGGAGACCTCACGGTACTGTGGTTAGACCTAGCCAATGCATATGGCTCTATCCCCCACAAGCTGGTCCAGACCACCATGACCAAGCACCATGTGCCACATCACATTGCAGATCTGATCTTGGATTATTACAACCATTTCAGGATGCGAGTCTCTGCAGGAGGTGTGACATCAGATTGGCACAAACTGGAGGTGGGAATAATCACAGGCTGCACCATCTCTGTGATCCTATTTGCGGTGGCCATGAATATGATTGTCAAATCGGCAGAGCCTGAGTGTCGGGGGCCCCAAAGCAGAGGAGGGGTCCGCCAACCGCCAATCAGAGCATTTATGGATGACCTGACAGTCACCACAGAGTCAGTGCCAGGAGGCAGGTGGATACTCCAAGGGCTGGAAAAGCTCATCCGGTGGGCTAGGATGGAGTTCAAACCAGCCAAGTCCCGTTCGCTAGTGCTGAAGAAGGGCAAGGTCACGGACAGGTTCCATTTTAGCATCAAAGGAGCAAAGATACCATCACTGTCATGTCAGAACAGCCGGTGAAAAGCTTGGGCAAGGTTTTTGACAGCAGCCTCAGAGACTTCGCATCAGTTCAGTCAACCTGCCAGGAGCTGGACAGCTGGTTAAGAGCAACAGACCGTTCTGGCCTCCCCGGCAAGTTTAAAGCGTGGATTTACCAACATGGTATACTGCCAAGAATACTCTGGCCGCTACTTGTGTATGAGGTTCCCATTTCCACGGTGGAGACCTTGGAAAGAAAGGTCAGCAGCTGTCTCAGGAGATGGTTAGGGTTGCCCAGGAGTCTCAGCAACATCGCCCTCTATGGAAACACCACAATGCTCCGGTTGCCTCTGAAATCCCTGGAAGAGGAGTTTAAAGTGACTCGGGCACGTGAGGTGCTGATGTATAGAGACTCCAACGACCCAAAGGTGGCCCAGGCAGGAGTGCTGGTGAAGACAGGGAGGAAGTGGAGCGCCCAAGCCGCTGTGCTGGATGCACAGGCTCGACTGCGGCACAAAGAACTTGTGGGAGTGGTGGCCCAAGGCAG
The DNA here is from genome assembly GCF_965113295.1 of Leuciscus leuciscus. Classification (NCBI taxonomy): domain Eukaryota; kingdom Metazoa; phylum Chordata; class Actinopteri; order Cypriniformes; family Leuciscidae; genus Leuciscus; species Leuciscus leuciscus. The sequence continues at coordinate 10,709,540 of NC_138741.1, forward strand.
AGCAGGCTTGGGGATGTTCCCAACACCTCCTCGACAGAAAGAGTGGAAGGGGAAGGAGAAACGCAGCCGAATACAAGAAGAGGTTAGAGTTGCTGTGGAGGAAGGAAGGACGAGCAGAGCAGCCGGAATGGGGCAACAGGGGGCCTGGACCAGGTGGGAGCAGGCCATGGACCGCAAGGTCACCTGGACGGAGCTCTGGCAAAGCGAGCCGCACCGCATAACCTTCCTGATTCGGGCAGTGTACGACGTCCTGCCTAGCCCAGCAAACCTCTGTACGTGGGGAAAAGCAGACACACCAACTTGCCTATTGTGCCCAGCTCGTGGAACGCTGGAGCACATTCTGAGCTCCTGCCCAACAGCGCTTGGCCAGGGTCGTTACACTTGGCGTCACAACCAGGTGCTGAAATCTATTGCAGATACTATCAGCAAAGAGATCAGCAAAGGCGGCCGAGGAATCAACACCACTTGCTCAATCGCATTTGTTAGGGCAGGAGAACAGCCACAAGCAGGGAGGAAGGTACCAGCAGGGATCCTGGCATCAGCCAAGGACTGGAAACACTCTGTGGATTTGGAGAAGCAGTTGAAATTCCCCCAGCACATCGTCAGCACAACTATGAGGCCAGATATCATTCTAGTCTCAGAGAGTACCAAGAATATAATCATCATGGAGCTGACCGTGCCATGGGAGGACCGCTTGGGAGAAGCCCACGAAAGAAAGATGACCAAATATGAACATCTGGTAACAGACTGCCGAGCACAGGGCTGGAAGGCGAGATGCATGCCTATCGAGGTTGGCTGCAGAGGATTTGTGGGGCGCTCCCTCCACAAAGCCTTTACTGCGCTGGGCATTGCAGGAACAACAAGGAGCAGGGCCATCAAGAACACCACCGACGCAGCCGAGAAAGCCTCGAGATGGCTCTGGATCCGTAGAGGAGCACCATGGGGGCAAGCGAGTGCTACCTGAACACAAGTCGCGGTCTGATCAGCCGTGGCTGGGTCGCCTGGGCGAGGGTGTCTGATGTTGAAAGACCCGAAACATCCGAGGACCCCAGGTTACATCACTGATGATGTGTTCAGGTGCATCTGAAGATGTGTTTTAAGAACAATATATATATATATATATATATATATATATATATA